>NC_053022.1:445478674-445730378 GCF_003073215.2 Triticum urartu | reverse complement strand
GACAAAAATGATCTTGTAGACAGTGAGAAAACCCCACAGTCCTGCTTTGATGTAGTGTTCGAGTTACTGGCCAGTAGCGCTGGCACAAGCTCTTTGAACTCGCTGCTTGAATCACTTCGTCTTCTTCAGTCTTAGCTACAAGCTAAAAGGCATCAGTCAGCTGTGCTGCGGCAAAAAGCCAAAGGACTAAGGAAGTCCCTGCAGAATTTAGATGCATACTTTCTTGTGCAACAACAAGTGCTTGAGGATTTAAGCACCAAACAAGAGAAAAGTTAATAAGCTTGCTAAGCATCTTGCCAGCATTATGGGTACCCAGGATATTGTTTGTTGAGCTCTTATGAAGTGGTTTCAGTTCTGGACTTGTTTTGCTGCAGCATTTATTTGCACTGATCGCCAAGTTTCACAACTAGTGTATATGATATGTGGCTTTGTTCCCTATATCTGAACTGGTGGCGAACTTTGATGCCCAGTGGATGTAATATGTGTAATAGCCGTGATAGCCTAGCGTAAGTTGCTTGCTTATTTATTTCCTTGTTGTCTTGTTTATTTGTTTGCTTGTAGTCGGTGCAGTTCTTTTTCCGCGGTTTGCTAGTGGCCGCAATAACCTATTTTTTAAAACTAGTCCACAATAACCATGGGCTACATATTTACTATAGTTACCATGGGCCTCCTATGGGACGTAGAAACAATGGGCCTTCTAAGGGCCGTAGAAACGATGGGCCTTCTACGGGCCATAGCATCAATGGGCCTTCTACGATCTGTTTGATCGATCGGCGAAACATGGGCCAATAACAAACCGCATTATGGGCCATAAACGGGCTAGATTTGGAATCGTCCGTTCATGCGCCGACCATAACGGGCCATCATTAATCTGTCGTGTTTGATGATGCTACGAAAATGGCCTAACGGATTAACGGGCCACAAACGGGCCGATTGTAACCACGGGCTGAATTTGGCCCATAAGCAGAAAAGGCCAGTAACGGACCGTAAGTAACCGAATGCTGGAAATAAGCCCAAGAATAAATGGGCCCTTAGAAGTCCGAAAGACAACATGGGTTGGAAACGGCCCAATGGAATAATGGGCTGTTGATGGGTATAAAGCGGCACACTGTTCATTACGGGCCAGATTCACCACGGGTCGTTAATGGGCCAAGAGTTACAAATGGCCTCGTATGGGCCGAAAGACATCATGGGCCATATATGGGTCAGAAGTTACAATGGGATGGAATCATATTAGACGGCCCAGATGAAGCTACTGGGCTTAATTCCGGTAGCCGTAACGGGTCGTGAGTTAGCGGGCCATAAATGGGCTATATACGAACATGCCGTTAACAGGCTTTCTGTGGGCCGGCCCGTTACCGTTTGACCAAGTCAAACGGGCCGACCTTTTCACCAGAATGGGCCTCTCTTGGGCCATGCCACGTGTCGACGTATCATAGGCGCCTCCTGTCCAATGAATGGATGACATCTGTCCCAACGGTGAGCCAACACGTGTTTCCTCCGGCCAATGACAATTTTACACGTGGAAAATCCTCATTGGTCCGGGCTGTTAGCGGGTTATCGGATCCAAAACCGGACCCGATAGCTTAACGGCGACCCGTTACGATGGATGCCACATGTCGGTCACCCTTGACAAAAGCACTTACATGACGCATGATTTATCATCATGGAAATGGACACTTTCATGATGATAATTTTGGTAATGTCATGGAAAACTTCTACGACAGCACAGGTATGACTATCTTGATTCTGTCATAAAATTGTCATGGATGTACATGCATGACAGAAAACGTGACCTACTATGACAAACACGTATCATCACGGAAGTGCCTTTTTTTGTAGTGAAGGCATCTTCTTGATAACTGGACAAATGCTAAAAAAGCAACCTAACAACCAAATACAGATAAACAAGGCATCTTCTTGATAACTGGACAAATGCTAAAAAAAGCAACCTAACAACCAAATACAGATAAACAAGGCATCTTCTTGATAACTGGACAAATGCTCACTGCAACCAAACTAAGAACCAAATACATATAAACAAGGCATCTGCTCGATAACTGGAAAAATGCTCACTCCAACCAACCTAACAACCAAATACAGATAAACAAGGAATCTACTCACTATAAACAACCAAATATAGCCATTCGTGAAACTGAAGTGGACAATTCATACTTAAACATCACATAGCCCTGTTGAACAATACATTTTTGCATAACTGAAATAATTAAACACAGCACAGTTAAAGCACCGCATGACAAATGCTACAACAACAAAGGGTATGGGTTGGCAAGCTAGAAAATGTAAGATTTGATGATAGAATGTTGCCTCACATTTCATGGACGGGATCCTTCTAGTTGGAAGAGCACAGACCCATGGTGCGCTCTCTGATGTTACAGATGGGTTGTTTCACCTTGGAAGAACCTTTGTGGGTGCCCTCCTCATGGTCATGGTCGATGAGATCTGACTTGGCAATTGAGGATCACAAGCCGCCACCATAGAACGTGTCCTTTAGAAATGACAAAATGGGCTCGATGGCGTATAAAGCTCGCAAATCCTTGACCGCTTGGTGGAGGAGATCAGCGGAAGGGTCGTCGAAGAGATCGACGGCGGTTGAACTATAGGGGTTGGGGATGGACCACTTAACCTGTGACATGGACCGCATGAAGCCGTTGCTGTGGACGAGCTTGATGTCGTAGCCAGCTTTCCCGAGACACAGTAATACACTAGCCCGTTGACATGAAACCTTTGGCATGGAAACATAGTCAGCATCTTCACCGACTTCCGCGGTGATGTGTTGCTCCGGGATCAACTGGTCGGGGCGAACAGCGGCCACCTCGCCAACGTCCATCGGAGAGGCCATGATAGACCTCTTCTTGGACGAACGCTTGTCGGGCTCCCCGGGATACATGGTTGAGCTTAGGCTGCGACATTCTGGAGCAGGGGATGTGGATCTGGCGGGGAGGGACACCGCAGGCCTCATCTAAAAACTTAGGGGAGTGGGGCGACAATATGGGAATCGCTTGGTAACCTGAACTTTATTATCTAAGCTAGGAGGAACAGGCAGACCGGCAAGGGTTGGCGGCAGCGGCGTTCGCAAGCTAGGGTTCGAGGGGGAGGGGCGAGTGGGGGACCATGGAGGGGGGGTTGGTGTTTGAGGATACGCCGCAGCTACTGAAAATTTTAGTAATGGTGGGTGGAGATGGTGGTGGACGAGGGAGGGCGATGTTTCAAATGCCTCGGCTACTTCAATTTTACTATAAGGTTGGTGTTGGAGGAGTGTGGGCGATGGTTGAAGTACGACGACTACTAAAATTTGGGTAAAGGAATTGATGCGGGGCGGGAGTGCCCAAGATCGCGCACGGTCCAATAACAATATGCGTGTATGATAATGAGGAAAAGTGGCGCAGAACCGCCGATTTTTGCAACGCTCAAGGCGGGTAGTTTGTTTTTATATTTCTACCTAGCTGGTCTATCGCACATGGTTCGTCCTAATTTTCAAATAAACTTACCCGCCTTTAGCTTGCACAGGTGGTGGTTTTACAGTGCACTGCATCACACACGGTTAAGCCACTACCTCCACCCTTTGCTCGCGCTTGCGCGGTCGTGGTGATTTTAGAGCCCACTTGCATTGCACACGGTTGAGCCAGTACCTCCACCTTTGCTCGCGCTTGTGCATGCATGGTGATTCATAGCGCACTTGTATCACACACGGTTAAGATAATATACCCGTGTCTATTGAGCATCATGAAAGCACAAGTGCTCCCTGGGTGATTTTGGTAATTAATGTCAACATATCTCTTGTTGGACTAATACTTTTATCTAGTATATTTCAGATGAGCTCAATAGTGAAGTGGCGTGGACAAGAGGATGTGGAGACCCTTCAAGATGCTAGTGACAGAAGATTGGCAAAAACCCAGAAGCTCATGACTCTACTTTTTCATTTTAGTGATCCAAGATCACATTGAGTCCATAGGAAAGCCAATACTATTAAAAGGGGATGAGGTGTTGCTTAATGGCTTGCATGCTCAAAGTGCTTAGTGATATGCCCCAAAGCCCTCAACTACTTTCCTCATATCCACATATGTCCCAAACCAAAAGTCAAACTCGGCCCCACCGATTTGGTCTATTCGGTGCCACCGAGTTCACTTGACATAACCACTGCCCGAAACCCTAATCAGTTCGGTCTCACTGATGGGATCTCGGTCTCACCGAGATGGGCTTGCAAACACTCTGTCGTCTGTTGCAATTATTTCGGTCTCACCGAGATATGTAATTGGTCCCACCGAGTTTGCTTGACCAACTCTCTGTTTAGCTTACTACCAAAATTGGTCCCACCGAGTTTGTGCAATCGGTCAAACCGAGTTGATATTTTACCCTAACCCTAGCACATCGGTCTCACTGAGTTGATTATATCGGTCCCACCGAAAATCCTAACGTTCACATTTTGAACTAAATCGGTCTGACCGAGTTTCATGATTCGGTCTCACCGAGTTTGGTAAATTGTGTGTAACGGTTAGATTTTGTGTGGAGGCTATATATACCCCTCCACCCACTCTTCATTCACGGAGAGAGCCATCAGAACGTGCCTACACTTCCAATATTCATTTTCTGAGAGAGAACCACCTACTCATGTGTTGAGACAAAGATATTCCATTCCAACCACAAGAATCTTGATCTCTAGCCTTCCCCAAGTTGCTTTCCACTCAAATCATCTTTCCACCAAATCCAAATCTGTGCGAGAGAGTTGAGTGTTGGGGAGACTATCATTTGAAGCATAAGAGCAAGGAGTTCATCATCAACACACCATCTATTACCTTTTGGAAAGTGGTGTCTCCTAGATTGGTTAGGTGTCACTTGGGAGCCTCCGTCAAGATTGTGGAGTTGAACCAAGGAGTTTGTACGGGCAAGGAGATCGCCTACTTCATGAAGATCTACCCTAGTGAGGCAAGTCCTACGTGGGCGATGGCCATGGTGGGATAGAAAAGGTTGCTTCTTCGTGGACCCTTCGTGGGTGGAGCCCTCCGTTGACTCGCGCAACCGTTACCCTTCGTGGGTTGAAGTCTCCATCAACGTGGATCTACGATAGCACCACCTATCGGAACCATGCAAAAAATCTCTGTGTCTCCAATTGTGTTTGCACACTCCAATTCCATCCCTTTACCTTCTTGCAACTTGCATGCTTTAGTTTCCGCTGCTCATATACTCTTGCCATGCTTGCTTGAAATGTATTGTGAATGTTTAAACTTGTGCTAAGACTCCACCTTAACTTAAAGAAATTAAAAATTGCTACTTTTCCTTGTTGAGGGTCTAATCACCCCCCTCTAGACACCTCTTCTTGATCCTACAATTGGTATCAGATTATTGGTCTCCATTGCTTTGGTTTAATCACCATTGGAGGAAGATGGATGAGTCTACATTGGGGAGTCTTAGACGTAGAGTGCCTATACTTGATGGAGAGTTCTTTCATGAGTGGAAAATTGAGATGCTTGACATTTTCAATGAATATCACTTGAACAAGTACATTACTACTCCTTGTGCGTGCCTTGTTGAGCCCTTGCATCCTACCCTTGATGAGTCTATTGACATGATCTGTAATCTTAGAACTATCAATTTAATCACTAGAGGATTACCTAGAAACTTGATTGCTAGCTTGCCTGCTCTTGATTGTGCTTACACCATATGCAGATTTCTCAAGGAACGATTTACAAATTATTCCTTGCAAAACTTAGATGAGATTCTTCACAAGTCTATTGCTTTGAGTAAGATGAATTCCAATGATCCTAAGTTTGATGATTGTTTATTTGAGCTTACCAACCTCATGCGTGCCAAAGGAGATGTTGGAATCATTAGCAACATCATCTTCGAAGCCATTAGAATTCATAAAGATGAACATTGTGATGATCACTTATCTAATGAATCACTCTCTCTAGGAATTGATCAATCACAAGACGATATTGAACATGGATACTATGACGAGGATGATGATAGTGACTTTGATCTCGATGAGTCTATGCGACACTTTGGTCTTATGGCTAATCTTCGCGGCTACATGGATGGAGGAAAGGAATGGGTTCTTGATAGTGGATGTACCGATCACATGACCAGAGACAAGGATATGTTTTGTGAGCTTGCTGAAAATGACGGTCCTCGAAAGTATGTTACTTTTGGTGACAACTCAAAGGGTAAGGTGGTTGGCCTTGGTAAGGTGGCCATCTCACATGATAGCTCCATACAAAATGTTATGCTCGTTGGATCTCTTAGCTACAATTTACTTTCCATATCTAGACTAGCTGATTTTAGATTCAATGTCCTATTTACTGAAGTAGATTGCTAAGTGTTTCGAAGAGATAATCATAAAATGGTCTTTACCGGTTTACGTAGAGGTGATCTTTACATTGTTGATTTCATTAAAAAGGCTCAACCTAGAACTTGCTTAATTGCTAAATCTTCTAAAGGCTGGTTGTGGCATAGAAGGTTAGGTCATGTGGGCATGCGAAATCTTGATAAGCTAATTAAAGGTGATCATATCCTTGGAGTAAAAGATGTTATATTTGACAAGGATAGATTGTGCAGTGCTTGTCAAGCAGGAAAACAGGTTGGAGGAAGCCACCTCGTGAAGAACATCATGAACACAAGAAGACCGTTCGAGCTACTTCATATGGATCTTTTTGGTCCCAATGCCTATAAAAGTCTTAGTGGAAATTCATTTGGTCTAGTCATAGTCGATGATTTTTCAAGATTTACGTGGGTGTTCTTTCTTGATGATAAATCGTAGGTCCAAAAGATCTTCAAGAACTTCTCTAGGAAGGCCCAAAATCAATTTGAAGTGAAGATCAAGAAGGTTCGCAACGACAACGAAATGGAGTTCAAGAACGCAAATGTGGATACTTTCTTGACGAAGAAGGGATTTCACACGAGTTCTCGGCTACATACATGCCTCAACAAAATGGAGTTGTTGAGAGGAAGAACCGGACTCTTACTGAGATAGCGAGAATGATGCTTGATGAGTACAAGACTCCAAAAAACTTTTGAGCGCAAGCGGTTGAGACAACTTGTCATGCAACAAATCGCTTGTATCTTCACAAGCTACTCGGTAGATGGCATACGAGCTTCTCAGTGGTAACAAACCCCAAGTTGGATACTTTCAAGTATTCGGATCAAAGTGCTATATTCTTGATAAGCATCATCGTTCTAAATTTGCTCCTAAATCTCATGAGGGTTTCCTACTTGGTTATGGCTCAAACTCTCACACTTACCGTGTCTACAACAATTTCACCCGAAAGGTTGAAGAGACAGTAGATGTGAAGTTTGATGAATCTAACGGCTCGCAAGTAGAGCAATTGCCAATTGATGTAGGAAACAAAGACCCCTCGGAAGAAATCCAAGACTTTTCTATTGGCAAGATTCGTCCAACGGAGGTGAACCAAGAGTTGACATGGAAGCATCCACAAGTGGGACACACCAAGATGAAGAAAATGAGGAAGTACACCAAGATGAACCTCATCAACCTCCTTCTCCACCTAGATAAGAGAACGACAACATCAATAATGAAGAAGGCCAAGAAGAAGAACAAGATGATGAAGAAGATGTTCCACCCCGACCCAAGCAAAAGCTCTCATGAGTTCGAGCAAGAGTCTCAAGAGACCATCCCGTGGAACAAATATTCAATGATATCCAAACTGGGAGAATCACTCGCTCTAAAACTCATTTGGCTAATTTTTGTGAACATTATTCATTCATATCTAGCATTGAACCTATGAAGGTTGAAGAAGCATTGGAATATTCGGATTGGATAAATGCCATGCATGAAGAGCTACACAACTTTGAGAGGAACCATGTGTGGACATTGGTCGAGAAGCCCAACAACAACCACAACATCATCCCTACCAAATGGGTGTTTCACAACAAGCAAGACGAAGATGGACAATCCGTTTGCAACAAAGCACGTATCGTCGACCAAGGCTACACACAAGTCAAAGGTATGGACTATGGTGAGACATATGCCCCCGTTGCTAGACTTGAGTCCATCCGCATCTTACTTGCCTATGCTAATCACCATGATATCACCTTGTACCAAATGGACATTAAAAAGCTTTTCTAAATGGTGAAATTGAGGAGGAAGTTTATGTTAAAAAACCTCCCGGCTTTGTCAATCCTAAGAAACCCGACCATGTTTACTAACTTCACAAAGCTCTTTATGGTCTTAAACAAGCTCCTAGAGTGTGGTATAAATGCTTAACCAAGTTCCTTATTGAAAAAGGCTTTGAGATTGGAAAGATAGATTCTACTCTTTTTACTAAAAGGGTTAATGGTAAATTATTTGTGTGCCAAATTTATGTTGATTATATCATATTTGGTTCGACTAACCCTCATTTTAGTGAAAAGTTTGGGAAGCTAATGCCGAAGAAGTTTGAGATGTCTATGATGTGTGAACTCAAGTTCTTTCTTGGTTTGGAAATCAAGCAAACTAAGGAAGGCACCTTTGTTTCTCAAACAAAGTACACCAAGGACTTATTCAAGAAGTTCAACATGCAAGAAAGCAAAGGTATGAAAACACACATGCCTACTAGTGGACATCTTGACTTGACTAAGGATGGCAAATCGGTTGACCTAAAGGTTTACAGATCGATGATTGGTTCATTGTTATATCTATGTACCTCCCGTCCCGACATGATGATAAGTGTGTGCATGTGTGCACGATATCAAGCGGCCCCCAAAGAATGTCATCTTATGGCTGTGAAAAGGATAGTGAGATACTTAATTCATACACCAAATTTTGGCATTTGGTATCCTAAGAGGTCCTCTTTTGATCTTGTTGGCTACTCCGATTTGGACTATGCCGGAGATAAGGTTGATAGAAAGTCCACTACGGGTACTTGTCAATTTCTTGGTAGATCTCTTGTGTCTTGGTCCTCCAAGAACAAAACTAGGTATCCTTATCTACCACCGAAGCGGAATACATTGCCGCCGGTTCATGTTGTGCTCAATTACTTTGGATGACCCAAACTCTTAAAGATTATGGCATATATGTGAAACATGTTCCATTGCTTTGTGACAATGAAAGTGTTATTAAGATTTCTCACAATCTCGTGCAACATTCTCGAACTAAGCATATTGAAGTTCATCATCATTTCATTCAAGATCATGTTGCTAAAGGGGATGTTGATCTTAAGCATGTTCGTACCGATAAGCAATTGCCAGATATATTCACCAAACCGCTTGATGAGAAAGTGTTTTGCCGTTTGAGAGGTGAATTGAACGTCATTGATGCTTCAAACTTGGAGTAGAAACTCCATTTGGATATACGCAAGGCATGAGCCTTTCACTAACCCTTGATATTTCTCTTATGATGATGATCATATGTCTTGGATATATTTGCACCCTTGCATGCTATCTAACCCTTGTAGGTACTTGGATGAATCAAATCTACGAGATTGCAAATCACTTACATCTTGAGCAATCTCTACATCACCAAGTCTCTGCAACATGGTGGTTGAAGTCAAGGGAGCATGAATCCCTTCAACATATCCTTTGACAATTTCAT
Organism: Triticum urartu; assembly: GCF_003073215.2. Lineage (NCBI taxonomy): Eukaryota > Viridiplantae > Streptophyta > Magnoliopsida > Poales > Poaceae > Triticum > Triticum urartu. Next base: position 445,720,831 of record NC_053022.1, on the reverse strand, counting down.
TTGCTATAAAATTTTCTTGATTGTCATTTTGGATACACAAGTGCTCTTCCTTGCAAAACTAACCCATGTAGGTAGATGAAATCAAACTACAAGTGGTGCTCCCAACCATTGATGGGCTACATCAACCTTGAGCATCCCACACAAGTTCAACTACATGATCAAGTTCAACACCACCACCCGAGGTATGTTATTTCATCTTAGAGAAGTTTTACCCCAGGACATGGGTCAAAGCATCTCAACAAGATGCGAATACATCAAAATGCTTAAACAAAAAATGGTAACCCCATTTTGAGCTTAAACAATGAGTATGACCTACGATCAAGTGTTCTCACTTGACTCCTCAGTCAATATACTATAACATAGGTGACTTTGTCGCTGACTAATTCTAGATGAAGTTCTCTAGTGTTTCTCTATGTCCTTGCATTTCTCTCTTGCATATTTGTTCCCCTTCTTTAATAAAAAAACTTCATCTAGATTTCTTTATTTTCTCTGTTATGTTATGCATTCCTTGCATCCAATTCATTGCAAATCCTTCAGTTAATTCCTTGCTAATCTTTATGAGATCTTATTTGCCTAGTGAGCTGAGATGACAATTGTTCTCTCTCTGTGTTGAACTCGGACACACCGGTTTGTCACTTTCGGTTAAACCAAACCATTTTCGTGCCACCGAAGAAAACAACTCGGTGTTACCGATTTCAATGCTGAGAAGACACTTTGCCATTTGCATCCTGCATATTTGTTCCAGCTCCACTCAAGGATTCTTGTCCTTTACCTGCATCACATTCAACTTGCTGCTTTGTCATGTGACTCAAGGACCAAACCTATTCGACTCACATTCCAGAAGACCCTTCTTGGAAATTGATGTCAAAGAGGGTGAGAGATCTCACATCAAAGGGAACATCAAAGGGAGAGACACCCTAGATGCTTGGTATTCAAGAGGAGAGAAGTCACATGTCTTCAAGAGGGGAAAGACATGTTAGTTTGTGTTATGATTATTGTGCTCGGATTTGTTTTGCTCTAATTTTCTTTTCCCTATATTCTCCCGTTATCCAATATAAGATTCAGGGGGAGAAAGACATCTAAGGGAAGGAAATCTTTGAATTCATTGCATATCTTTACCTTTGGGGACATGTCTATATCCAATAGAATACCTAGTACTCACTCTCTACATGTCATCCTAATCTTGGTACTCTTGTGGTTTGTAGTTCTTGCTTTGTTTAGTAGATGTTTCTGTGTTATCTAACCTTGTTTACTCAGGTTCATCTCTTCCAAAGCCAGCTCAAGACCACAAGGTAAGTATATGCATCACACTCATGTGCATGATGATTTCTTACTGATGTACATATTGTTTGCAAGGACTCATCAACATGAAGGTACAATTCCTATATTCATATCATTTGCTCTCACGCATATAGCCAAGATACATGTAACTCATTGCTTGCCTTGTCATGCTTATGCATTCACATGCTCTTATATTCTATGTTTACATGATTGCATACATGTAGGGGGAGCCTATGCATGTTACATTTCCCTCCAAAGCTTTACCTGCTATTCTTTATATCTCTAACTAAAGCTTTGATGTATGTTGTCATCAATTACCAAAAAGGGGGAGATTGAAAGCACAAGTGCTCCCTGAGTGATTTTGGTAATTAATGTCAACATATCTCTTGCTGGACTAATACTTTTATCTAGTATATTTCAGATGATTTCAACAGTGAAGTGGCATGGACAAGAGGATGTGGAGACCCTTCAAGATGTTAATGACAAAAGATCGGCAAAAACTCAGAAGCTCAAGACTCCACCTTTTCATTTTAGTGATCCAAGATCACATTGAGTCCATAGGAAAGCCAATACTATTAAAAGGGGATGAGGTGCTGCTTAATGGCTTGCTTGCTCAAAGTGCTTAGTGTTATGCTCCAAAGCCCTCAACCACTTTCTCATATCCACATATGTCCCAAACCAAAAGTCAAACTCGGCCCCACCGATTTGATCTATCCGGTGCCACCGAGTTCACTTGACATAGCCACTGCCAGAAACCCTAATCAGTTCGGTCTCACTGATGGGATCTCGGTCTTACCAAGACGGGCTTGCAAACTCTCTGTTGCCTGTTGCAATTATTTCGGTCTCACTGAGATATGCAATCGATCTCATCGAATTTGCTTGACCAACTCTCTGTTTAGCTTATTACAAAATCGGTCCCACCGAGTTTGTGTAATCGGTCAAACTGAGTTGAGGTTTTACCCTAACCCTAGCACATCGGTCTCACTGAGTTGATTATATCGGTCCCACCGAAAATCCTAACATTCACATTTTGAACTAAATCGGTCTGACAGAGTTTCATGATTCGGTCTCACCGAGTTTGGTAAATTATGTGTAACGGTTAGATTTTGTGTGGAGGCTATATATACCCCTCCACCCACTCTTCATTCATGGAGAGAGCCATCAGAACGTGCCTACACTTCCAGCATTCATTTTCTGAGAGAGAACAACCTACTCATGTGTTGAGACCAAGATATTCCATTCCAACCACAAGAATCTTGATCTCTAGCCTTCCCCAAGTTGCTTTCCACCCAAATCATCTTTCCACCAAATCCAAATCTGTGTGAGAGAGTTGAGTGTTGGGGCGACTATCATTTGAAGCACAAGAGCAAGGAGTTCATCATCAACACACCATCTATTACCTTTTGGATAGTGGTGTCTCCTAGATTGGTTAGGTGTCACTTGGGGCCTCCGTCAAGATTGTGGAGTTGAACCAAGGAGTTTGTACGAGCAAGGAGATCGCCTACTTCGTGAAGATCTACCCTAGTGAGGCAAGTCCTTTGTGGGCGATGGCCATGGTGGGATAGACAAGGTTGCTTCTTTGTCGACCCTTCGTGGGTGGAGCCCTCCATGGACTCACGCAACCATTACCCTTTGTGGGTTGAAGTCTCCATCAACATGGATGTATGATAGCACCACCTATTGGAACCACGCCAAAAATCTCTGTGTCTCCAATTGCGTTTGCACACTCCAATCCCATCCCTTTACCTTCTTGCAACTTGCATGCTTTACTTTCCGCTGCTCATATACTCTTGCCATGCTTGCTTGAAATGTATTGTGAATGTTTAAACTTGTGCTAAGACTCCACCTTAACTTACAGAAATTAAAAACTGCTACTTTTCCTTGTTGAGGGTCTAATCACCCCCCTCTAGACACCTCTTCTCGATCGTACACATCATTAGAGTCTTTGCAGCAAAAAATAACGTTAGAGAGGGTCAGAAGACAGCCACACCAGCATGTGGCCCAAATATATATGAGTGAAAAGGGTGGTTTGTGATGTTCAAAATTCCAATGCACAACTTTCACCGCACGGGCCCATGGTTGGGCGCGTCGTCGAAGATCGATGAGGGGCCAGAAGTCAAGAACCACCTGGAAGTGGCCAAATATATGTAGGAATATTGGGGATGTTTAAAACTTTAAATACACAATGCATAACTTTGGTGGCACCTGCCTCGTAAACCCGAAAGCACCCTTGTATATATATATCGTACCTAGCTAGGATGCTTGGCCCACCACCTCCCACTTCGTGTCAGCGGGGGGATGCACGTAATGATCGATACTTTGGTCATACATGCATGTCGCCAAGACCTACCATAAGACGGACCAATGAATCTATCGTTTGGTCAAACGACAGTTGTTGTTGTTGTCGATAAACCGCTTGGGCCAATAGATTGAACCATCATAAAAATCACACGAGAGGGACCACAAAACCAGCACCTCGTGCATGCGGGCCAAAATGATGTACGTTGGGAAGGGGTGATGTGTGTTTTCAATATAGAATAATGTACAATTTAGATGTGGTGCCTACCTCTCGATACAGACAACAACCATGAAGGCAAGGTAGTTAAGGATGAGATACGCAGGGTTTGATGTAGGTCGAACCCAGCAATCCGAGCATGTGGGAGGGAGTCCTGACAACGCATGAGCTCGATCTTTGGTTGAGCGGCATGTGATGGTGACCGGCCCTAACACGAACTAGGCAGACTCCATTCATGGCCAACACATACCCCTCATTATCGGTCAAAGGGATGATACATATACACTCAGAGAGCCCACAGATATGCGTGTCGTCACAAAAAACCACACAAGGGAGACGTGGTCGATCAGAAGACCCCATATATGATACATCTCCAACGTATCTATAATTTTTGATTGTTCCATGCTATTACATTATCAACCTTGGATGTTTTATATGCATTTATATGCTATTTTATATGATTTCTGGGACTAACCTATTAACCTAGAGCCCAGTGCCAGTTTTTGTTTTTTCCTTGTTTTAGAGTATCGCAAAAAAGGAAAATCAAATAGAGTCCAATTGACCTGAAACTTCACGGAACTTATTTTTGGACCAGAAGAAGCGCACGAGGGTGGGGGGCGCGCCCACCCCCCTGGGCGCGGCCCCTGCCTCATCGACAGCCCAGAGGTCCACCGACTTACTTCTTCCTCCCATATATACCCATATACCCCAAAAACTTCGGGGAGCAGAATAGATCGGGAGTTCCGCCGCCAGAAGCCTCCGTAGCCACCGAAAACCAATCTAGACCCGTTCCAGCACTCTGCCGGAGGGGGAACCCCTCACCGGTGGCCATCTTCATCATCCCGGGGCTCTCCATGACGAGGAGGGAGTAATTATCCCTCGGGGCTGGGGGTATGTACCAGTAGCTATGTGTTTGATCTCTCTCTCTCGTGTTCTTGAGGTGGTATGATCTTGATGTATCGCGAGCTTTGCGATTATAGTTGGATCTTATGATGTTTTCTCCCCCCTCTACTCTCTTGTAATGGATTGAGTTTCCCCTTTGAAGTTACCTTATCGGATTGAGTCTTTAAGGATTTGAGAACACTTGATGTATGTCTTGCGTGGGATACCTGTGGTGACAATGGGGTATTCTATTGATCCACTTGATGTATGTTTTGGTGATCAACTTGCGGGTTCCGCCCATGAACCTATGCATAGGGGTTGGCACACATTTTCATCTTGACTCTCCGGTAGAAATTTTGGGGCACTCTTTGAAGTTCTTTGTGTTGGTTGAATAGATGAATCTGAGATTGTGTGATGCATATCGTATAATCATACCCACGGATACTTGAGGTGACATTGGAGTATCTAGGTGATATTAGGGTTTTGGTTGATTTGTGTCTTAAGGTGTTATTCTAGTACGAACTCTAGGGCTGTTTGTGACACTTATAGGAATAGCCCAACAGATTGATTGGAAAGAATAACTTTGAGGTGGTTTCATACCCTACCATAATCTCTTCATTTGTTCTCCGCTATTAGTGACTTCGGAGTGACTCTTTGTTGCATGTTGAGGGATAGTTATGTGATATAATTATGTTATTATTGTTGAGAGAACTTGCACTAGTGAAAGTATGAACACTAGGCCTTGTTTCAACGCATTGCAATACCGTTTACGCTCACTTTTATCATTAGTTACCTTGCTGTTTTTATATTTTCAGATTACAAAAACCTTTATCTACTATCCATATACCACTTGTATCACCATCTCTTCGCTGAACTAGTGCACCTATACAATTTACCATTGTATTGGGTGTGTTGGGGACACAAGAGACTCTTTGTTATTTGGTTGCAAGGTTGCTTGAGAGAGACCATCTTCATCCTACGCCTCCCACGGATTGATAAACCTTAGGTCATCCACTTGAGGGAAATTTGCTACTGTCCTACAAACCTCTGCACTTGGAGGCCCAACAACGTCTACAAGAAGAAGGTTGTGTAGTAGACATCAAGCTCTTTTCTGGCGCCGTTGCCGGGGAGGTTAGCGCTTGAAGGTATATCTTTAGATCTTGCAATCGAATCTTTTAGTTTCTTGTTTTATCACTAGTTTAGTCTAGAAAAGAAAATTACAAAAGAAATATGGAATTAAGGGTACCTCATATGCTTCATCTTTTTAATATCTGTCATGAAAATAAGGATTCCGATAATTGTGCTCAAGTGCTAGAAGAAGAATGCATTAAAATGTTTGGCACTAAATATTTGAATGATGAGCATGATTGCAATGTTGTTAGTATGAATTCCTTGAATATCCATGATACTAATGATATGCAAAGCCACAAGCTTGGGGAAGCTATGTTTGATGAAGATGATATTTTCCCCCAAGTTTTGATGAGCAAATTTATTATGATGAAAGCATGCCTCCTATTTATGATGATTATATTGATGAAAGTGGATTTGGAGAGGTCATGACTTTATTTTGTGATGAATCCACTATTCCGGAAGAAGTTCCAATTGATTATGAGAACAAATTTGCTATCTATGATGATTATTGTGATGACTTGTATGCTATAATGTTTATGCTGGGATATCATATTATCTCTTATTTAATTACACTTGGTAAAGGGTGGAAGGCTCGGCCTTATTCCTGGTGTTTTCTTCCACTCTTACCGCCCTAGTTTCTGTCATACCGGTGTTATGTTCCTTGATTTTGCGTCCCTAACACGATGAGGGGTATGGGACCCTCTTGATAGTTTGCTTTGAATAAAACTCCTCCAACAAGGCCCAAACTTGGTTTTACATTTGCCTAACAACCTATAACTTTCCCTTGGGGTCGCGACCCCGAGGGTCATCTTTATTTTAACCCCCCCGGGCCAGTGCTCCTCTGAGTGTTGGTCCGAAACGGGCAACCTGCGGGGCCACCTCGGGGAAACTTGAGGGCTGGTTTTACTCGTAGCTTGTCGCATCCGGTGCGCCCTGAGAACGAGATATGTGCAGCTCCTATCGGGATTTGTCGGCACAGTCGGGAGGTCTTGCTGGTTTAGTTTTACCATTGTTGAAATGTCTTGTGCACCGGGATTCGGAGTCTGATCGGGTGTCCCACGATGGAGGATTGTCTCCGCGGATCGTGAGCTTGTGATGGGCTAAGTTGGGACACCCCTGCAGGGTTTAAACTTTCGAGAGCCGTGCCCGCGGTTATGTGGCAGATGGGAATTTGTTAATATCCAGTTGTAGAGAACTTGACACTTGACTTAATTAAAATGAATCAACCGCGTGTGTAGCCGTGATGGTCTCTTTTCAGCGGAGTCCGGGAAGTGAACACGGCCTTGTGTTATGTTTGGACGTAAGTAATTTCAGGATCACTTCTTGATCACTTCTAGCTTTGCAACTGTTGCGTAGCTTCTCATCTTACTCTTATTTGCGTATGTTAGCCACCATATTTGCTTAGCGCTTGCTGCAGCTCCACCTCTTTACCTTATCCTACCCATAAGCTTAAATAGTCTTGATCTCGCAGGTGTGCGATTGCTGAGTCCTTTTGACTCACGGATACTTCCAAACAATTGCAGGTGCCGATGATACCAGTGCAGGTGATGCTACCGAACTCAAGTGGGAGTCCAACGAGGACCTTGGTCGTTGCTATGTTTCATTTCCTGATGATTAGTAGTGGAGCCCAGTTGGACGATCGGGGATCTAGCATTTGGGGTTGTCTTCTTTTCTTTTGGTTCCGTAGTCGGAACTTGATTGTACTCTGGATGATGTATGTTTAACTTGTTATTTGTGTGAAGTAGCGATTGTAAGCCAACTCTATATCCCTTTCTTATTCAGTACATGGGATTATGTGAAGATTACCCCTCTTGCGACAAAACCACCATGCGGTTATGCCTTTAAGTCGTGCCTCGACACGTGGGAGATATAGCCGCATCATGGGTGTTACAAATTAAGTCCTGGAAGCACGCTAGGTGTACCACCCGTGCCAGCAACTGCAGACATTGTGAATGCCTGGCAGACGCGTGTTGATGACTACTTGATAGTTCAGTGTGCCATGCTTTACGGCTTAGAACTGGGACTTCAACGACGTTTTGAACGTCATGGAGCATATGAGATGTTCCAGGAGTTGAAGTTAATACTTCAAGAAACTACCCGGACTGAGAGATATGAAGTCTCCAACAAGTTCTACAGCTACAAGATGGAGGAGAATAGTTCTGTCAGTGAACATATACTCAGAATGTCTGGGTACCACAACCACTTGACTCAAATGGGAGTTAATCTTCCTGATGATAGTGTCATTGACAGAGTTCTTCAATCACTGCTACCAAGCTACAAAAGCTTCATGATGAACTATAATATGCAAGGGACGGATAAGACAATTCCTGAGCTCTTCGCAATGCTAAAGGCTACAGAGGTAGAAATCAAGAAGGAGCATCAAGTGTTGATGGTCAACAAGGCCACTAGTTTCAAGAAAAAGGGCAAAGAGAAGAAGCGGAACTTCAAGAAGAACGCAAGCAAGTTGCTGCTCAAGTGAAGAAACCCAAGTCTGGACCTAAGCCTGAAATTGAGTGCTTCTGCTACAAAGGGATTGGTCACTGGAAGCGGAACTCCTAAAGTATTTGGCGGATAAGAAGGATGGCAAAGTGAAAGGTATATTTGATATACATGTTATTGATGTGTACCTTACTAATGCTCGTAGTAGCGCCTGGGTATTTGATACTGGTTCTATTGCTCATATTTGCAGATCAAAACAGGGGCTACAGATTAAACAAAGATTGGCTAAGGATGAGGTGACGATGCGCGTGGGAAATGGTTCCAAAGTCGATGTGATCGCTGTCGGCATGCTACCTCTACACCTACCTCCAGGATTAGTTTTAGACCTGAATAATTGTTATTTGGTGGCAGCGTTAAGCATGAACATTATATCTGGATCTTGTTTGATGCGAGATGGTTATTCATTTAAATCAAAGAATAATGGTTATTCTATTTATATGAGTAATATCTTTTATGGTCATGCACCCTTGATGAGTGGTCTATTTTTATTGAATCTTGATAGTAGTGATACACACATTCATAGTATTGAATCCAAAGAATACAAGTTTAATAATGATAGTGCAACTTATTTGTGGCACTGCCGTTTAGGTCATATTGGTGTAAAGCGCATTAAGAAACTCCATGCTGATGGGCTTTCGAAATCACTTGATGCTTGCGAACCATGCCTCATGGGCAAGATGACTAAAACTCCATTCTCCAGAACAATGAGCGAGCAACAAACTTATTGGAAATAATACATACTATATGCGGTCCGATGAGTGTTGATGCTCACGGCAGGTATCGTTATTTTCTGACCTTCACAGATGATTTGAGCAGATATGGGTATATCTACTTAATGAAACATAAGTCTAAAACATTTCAAAAGTTCAAAGAATTTCAGAGTGAAGTGGAAAATCATCGTAACAAGAAAATAAAGTTTCTACGATCTGATCGTGGAGGTGAATATTTGAGTTATGAGTTTGGTCTTCATTTGAAACAATGTGGAATAGTTTCGCAACTCACGCCACCTGGAACACCACAACATAATGATGTGTCCAAACGTCGTAACCGCACTTTATTAGATATGGTGTGATCTATGATGTCTCTTACTGATTTACCACTATCGTTTTGGGTTTATGCTTTAGAGACGGCTGCATTCACATTAAATAGGGCAGCATCAAAATCCGTTGAGATGACACCATATGAACTGTGGTTTGGCAAGAAACCCAAGTTGTCGTTTCTTAAAGTTTGGGGTTGTGATGCTTATGTGAAAAAGCTTCAACCTGATAAGCTCGAACCCAAATCAAAGAAATGTGTCTTCATAGGATACCCAAAGGAGACTGTTGGGTACACCTTCTATCACAGATCCGAAGGTAAGATATTTTTTTGCTAAGAATGGATCCTTTCTAGAGAACGAGTTTCTCTCAAAAGAAGTGAGTGGGAGGAAAGTAGAACTTGATGAGGTAACTTTACCTTCTCCCTTATTGGAAAGTAGTTCATCACAGAAATCAGTTCTAGTGATTCCTACACCAATTAGTGAGGAAGCTAATGATGATGATCATGAAACTTCCGATCAAGTTACTACTGAACCGCGTAGGTCAACTAGAGTAAGATCCGCACCAGAGTGGTACGGTAATCCTATTCTGAAAGTCATGTTACTTGACCATGACGAACCTACGAACTATGAGGAAGCGATGATGAGCCCAGGTTCCGCAAAATGGCTTGAGGCCATGAAATCTGAGATGGGATCCATGTATGAGAACAAAGTATGGACTTTGGTTGACTTGCCCGATGATCGGCAAGCAATAGAGAATAAATGGATCTTCAAGAAGAAGACTGACGCTGACGATAATGTTACTGTCTACAAAGCTTGACTTGTTGCGAAAGGTTTTTGACAAAGTTCAAGGTGTTGACTACAATGAGACCTTCTCACCCGTAGCGATGCTTAAGTCTGTCTGAATCATGTTAGTAGTTGCCGCATTTTATGATTATGAAATTTGGCAAATGGATGTCAAAACTGCATTCCTTAATGGATATCTTAAAGAAGAGTTGTATATGATGCAACCAGAAGGTTTTGTCGATCCAAAAGGTGCTAACAAAGTGTGCAAGCTCCATCGATCCATTTATGGACTGGTGCAAGCCTCTCAGAGTTGGAATATACGCTTTGATAGTGTGATCAAAGCATATGGTTTATACAGACTTTCGGAGAAGCCTGTATTTACAAGAAAGTGAGTGGGAGCTCTGTAGCATTTCTGATATTATATGTGGACGACATATTGTTGATCGGAAATGATACTGAATTTCTGAATAGCATAAAAGGATACTTGAATAAGAATTTTTCAATGAAAGACCTCGATGAAGCTCTTATATATTGGGCATAAAGATCTATAGAGATAGATCAAGACGCTTAATTGGACTTTCACAAAGCACACACCTTGATAAACTTTTGAAGAATTTCAAAATGGATCAGTCAAAGAAATGGTTCTTGCCTGTGTTACAAGGTGTGAAGTTGAGTCGGACTCAATGCCCGACCACTTCAGAAGATAGAGAGAAAATGAAAGTCATTCCCTATGCCTCAGCCATAGGTTCTATCATGTATGCAATGCTGTGTACTAGACGATGTGTGCCTTGCTATTAGTTTAGCAGGGAGGTACCAAAGTAATCCAGGAGTGGATCACTGGACAACAGTCAAGAACATCCTGAAATACCTAAGAAGGACTAAGGATATGTTTCTCGTTTATGCAGGTGACAAAGAGCTCGTCGTAACCGGTTACGTCGATGCAAGCTTTGATACTGATCCCGATGACTCTAAATCGCAAACCAGATACATATTTATATTGAATGGTGGAGCTATCAGTTGGTGCAGTTCCAAGTAGAGCGTCGTGGCATGATCTACATGTGAAGCGGAGTACATAGCTGCTTCAGAAGCAGCAAATGAAGGAGTCTGGATGAAGGAATTCATATCCGATCTAGGTGTAATACCTAGTGCATCGGGTCCAATGAAAATCTTTTGTGATAATACTAGTGCAATTGCCTTGGCAAAGAAATCCATATTTCACAAGAGAACCAAGCACATCAAGAGATGTTTCAATTCCATCCATGATCAAGTCAAGGAGGGAGACATAGAGATTTGCAAGATACATACAGATCTAAATGTTGCAGGCCCGTTGACTAAGCCTCTCTCACGAGCAAAACATGATCAGCACCAAGACTCCATGGGTGTTAGAATCATTACTATGTAATCTAGATTATTGACTCTAGTGCAAATGGGAGATTGAAGGAAATATGCCCTAGAGGCAATAATAGAGTAGTTATTTATATTTCCTTATATCATGATAAATATTTATTATTCATGCTAGAATTGTATTAACCGGAAACTTAGCACATGTGTGAATACATATACAAACAAAGTGTCCCTAGTTTGCCTCTACTTGACTAGCTCATTAATCAAAGATGGTTAAGTTTCCTAGCCATAGACATGTGTTGTCCTTTGATAAACGGGATCACATCATTAGAGAATGATGTGATGGACAAGACCCATCCGTTAGCTTAGCACTATGATCGTTTAGTTTATTGTTATTGCTTTCTTCATGACTTATACATGTTCCTATGAGTATGAGATTATGCAACTCCCGAATACCGGAAGAACACCTTGTGTGCTATCAAACATCACAACATAACTGGGTGATTATAAAGATGCTCTACAGGTGTCTCCGATGGTGTTTGTTGAGTTGGCATAGATCGAGATTAGGATTTGTCACTCCGTGTATCGAAGAGGTATCTCCGGGCCATCTCGGTAATGCACATCACTATTAGCCTTGCAAGCGATGTGACTAATGAGTTAGTTATGGGATGATGAATTATAGAACGAGTAAAGAGACTTGCCGGGACGATATTGAACTAGGTATGATGATACCGACGATCGAATCTCGGGCAAGTAACATACCAATGACAAAGGGAACAACGTATGTTGTTATGTGGTTTGACCTATAAAGATCTTCGTAGAGTATGTAGGAGCCAATATGAGCATCCAGGTTCCGCTATTGGTTATTGACCGGAGATGTGTCTTGGTCATGTCTACATAGTCCTCGAACCCATAGGGTCCGCACGCTTAACGTTCGATGACGATTTATATTATGAGTAATGTGTTTTGATGAACCGAAGTTTTTTCGGAGTCCCGGATGTGATGAAGGACATGACTAGGAGTCTCGAAATGGTATAGACATAAAGAATGATATATTGGATGATGTTATTCGGACACTGGATGAGTTCTGAGGGGTACGGATGACTATCAGAGTGCCGGGGGGTTACCGGAACCCTCGAGGGAACTAATGGGCTTTCATGGGCCTTAGGGAAGAGAGAGGAAGGGCCACAAGGGCAGGCCACGCCCCCCATGGGCTAGTCCGAATTGGACTAGGGAGGGGGCGGCGCCCCCTGTTTCCTTCTCCTTCTCTCCCTCTGAGGGAGTCCTGGATTAGGGGGTCTCCGGACAGCCGGACTATTTCCTTTGGACGGACTGTTGGACTAAGAAGATACAAGATTGAAGACTTCGTCCCGTGTCTAGATGGGACTCTCCTTGGCGTGGAAGGCAAGCTTGGCAATACGGATATGTAGATCTTCTTCCTTGTAACCGACTCTGTGTAACCCTAGCCCCCTCCGATGTCTATATAAACCGGAGGGTTTAGTTCGTAGACAACATACAATCATACCATAGGCTAGCTTATAGGGTTTAGCCTCTTCGATCTCATGGTAGATCAACTCTTGTAATACTCATATCATCAAGATCAATCAAGCAGGACATAGGGTATTACCTCCATCGAGAGGGCCCGAACCTGGGTAAACATCGTGTCCCCCGCCTCCTGTTACCATCCGCCTTAGACGCACAGTTCGGGACCCCCTACCCGAGATCTGCCGGTTTTGACACCGAAATTGGTGCTTTCATTGAGAGTTCCACTGTGCCGTCACCGTAAGGCTTGATGGCTCCTTTGATCATCGATAACGATGCGGTCCTGGGCGAGGTTTTGCTCCCCGGACAGATCTTCGTATTCAGCGGCTTCTCATTGCGGGCCAACTCGCTTGGCCATCTGGAGCAGATCGAGAGCTACGCCCCTGGCCATCAGGTTAGGTTTGGAAATTTAAACTACACTACCGACATCTGCGGAGACTTGATCTTCGACGGATTGGAGCCCATGTCAGGTGTGCTTCACAATCACGACGAGCATGATTTAGCTCTGCCGTCGGACAGTGTTCGGGAGATCACACCTGCAACTACTCCGGCCTTCAATCCAGAGCAAATTGCGCCATCCGTGGACAGGTGGATAGACCCCGCCACGGAGGCCGCACTCTCAGTGGAGATTGAGCCGGATACTGACTTCACCCCTTACGAGAGCCGTGTTGCCGAACCACTAGATTTGTCTCCGGCCACGAACTCCGAGCCGCCTGCGTCCATGCCTATGGAATCCGATTGGGCGCCGATCATGGAGTTCACCTCCGCGGATATCTTTCAGCACTCACCTTTCGGCGACATGCTAAATTCATTAGGGTCGCTCTCCTTGTCAGGAGAACCTTGGTCGAACTATGTCCGACTAGAATGGGATGCGGACGACAAAGAAATTCGCTCCACACCCACCACCAACTTAGTAGCCACTGCCGACGATTTAACCGACATGCTCGACTTCGACTCCGAAGACATCGACGGTATGGACGACGATGCAGGAGACGAACAGGAACCACCGCCCCCGGGGTGCTGGACCGCCACCTCATCATATGATATATATACATGGTGGACACCCCCAAAGAAGGCAATGGCGACGAGACAGCGGGGGATGACCCCTCCAAGAAGCAACCCAAGGGCTGATGTCAGCGGCGCTGCTTTAAGTCCCGCCATAGCAAAAGTAGTGATACCGGCACAAGAGACAATAACACTCCGGATAGTGCCGAAGACGACAACAATCCCCTCCAGCAAGATTTAGAGCGGGGGGGGGGGGGGAACAAGCTAGCCCTCCAGAGCAGGCAGCAGATAGAGAATCGGAGGAGGACAATTACACGCCTCTCTCCGAAGACGAGGTGAGCCTCGGCGACGAAGAATTTACCGTGCCTGAGGATCCCATCGAGCAGGAGCGCTTCAAGCGCCGGCTTATAGCCACAACAAATAGCTTGAAGAAAAAGCAACAACAGCTTCGAGCTGATCAAGATTTGCTAACAGACAGATGGACCGAAGTCCTTGCGGCCGAGGAATACGAACTCGAGCGCCCCTCCAAGAGTTACCCAAAGCGCAGGTTGCTACCCTGACTCGAGGAGGAAGCATTGAAACCTACATCACCAATGTACGATGGGGCTGATCGGCCACCTCGTGGCCGAGCCAGAGAGGCATTTCAGCCTGAAGTTCAGCCTGTACCCCGTCGCCACTCAAACAAAAATACCAAGGCCCAGGGCAACACACGGGACCTGCGAGACGTATTGGAAATCAGGGCAAAACATGCAAGGTCGAATACAGGTCATGGGGGCGCGCGCTAATGCAGGACGATGACCGTCACGCCGGATACACTAAAAGTAAATCCGATCGGGCCAAATACAGCTGACAAGACTCATATGAACTGCGTCTTGATATCGCCCGGCACAGTGGCGCCGCACACCCCCTATTCTTCACTGATGAAGTTATGGATCACGAATTCCCAGAGGGTTTTAAACCCGTAAATATCGAATCATATGATGGTACAACAGATCCCGCTGTATGGATTGAGGATTTCCTCCTCCACATCCACATGGCTCGTGGTGATGATCTGCATGCCATCAAGTACCTCCCACTAAAACTCAAAGGACCAGCTCGGCATTGGCTGAATAGCTTGCAAGCAGACTCCGTCGGCAGTTGGGAGGATTTGGAAGATGCATTCCTTGACAACTTCTAGGGCACTTATGTGCGACCACCGGATGCTGATGACTTGAGCCATATAACTCAGCAGCCAGGGGAATCGGCTAGGCAATTCTGGACACGGTTCCTAACTAAGAAAAACCAAATCATCGACTGTATGGATGCAGAGGCCTTAGCGGCATTCAAGCATAACATCCGTGATGAGTGGCTTGCCCGACACCTCGCCTAGGAGAAGCCGAAGTCTATGGCAACCCTCACGACACTCATGACCCGCTTTTGCGCGGGCGAGGATAGCTGGCTGGCTCGCAGGAACAACACATCAAGTAATCCGGGCACTTCAGATACCAAAGATGCCAACAGCAGACCATGTCGTAACAGACACAAGCGCCGCAACAACGGCGATAACACCGATGATACGGCAGTCAATGCCGGATTCAGAGGCTCTAGATCCGGTCAGCGGAAAAAGCCATTCAAAAGAAGTACTCAGGGCCCGTCCAGTTTGGATCGCATACTTGATCGCTCGTGTCAAATACACGGCACCCTCGATAAGCCAGCCAATCACACCAACAAAGAATGCTAGGTGTTCAAGCAGGCCGGCAAGTTGAATGCCGAAAACAAGGACAAGGGGCTGCATAGTGATGACGAGGAGGAGCCCCGGCCGCTGAACACGGGAGGACAGAAGAGGTTCCCCCCACAAGTGAAGACGGTGAACATGATATACGCAACCCACATTCCCAAGAGGGAATGGAAGCGTGCACTAAGGGATGTCTATGCGATGGAGCCCGTCGCCCCAAAGTTCAACCCATGGTCCTCTTGTCCGATCACCTTCGATCGCAGGGACCACCCCACTAGTATCCATCATGGCGGATCCGCCGCATTGGTCCTAGACCCCATCATCGACGGATTTCACCTCACTCGAGTCCTTATGGACGGCGGCAGCAGCCTGAACCTGCTCTATCAGGATACAGTGCGCAAAATGGGTATAGATCCCTCAAGGATCAAACCCACCAAAACCACCTTTAAGGGCGTCATCCCAGGTGTAGAGGCCCATTGCACGGGCTTAATCACACTGGAAGTGGTCTTCGGAGCTCCGGACAACTTCCGAAGCGAGGAGTTAATCTTCGATATTGTCTCGTTCCGCAGTGGCTATCACACACTGCTCGGGCGAACCGCATTTGCAAAATTCAATGTGGTACCACATTACGCATACCTTAAGCTCAAGATGCCAGGACCTAGGGGGGTCATAACAGTCAATGGAAACACAGAACACTCGCTCCGCACAGAAGAGCATACTGCGGCCCTCGTAGCAGAAGCACAAAGCAGCCTTTTAAGGAAAATCGCCAATTCGGCGATACAGCCCCCGGACACCGTCAAGCGAGTCCGGAGTAACCTGCAACAGGATTGCCTCGCATGTTCAGAGCTCGCCTAGCAATTCGGCCCCCGTCCCAGTCCCAGTCAAGCGATGAAATCCGTGTCGCGCGTACATAATTACGCACTGAAAATACCATGGGCATAGGCGGGGGCACGATCAGGGCACGTCCCACAATGCGGCTTAACCGCCCTAGGGGCTGCACACCTTTATCATTTTTTCTCTTTTAGGACCTTACTCGCTGGAAGCCCTTTCCGGTAGTACGATTGCCGGACACATTACGGGAAGGAACACCCAAGGAGGCAAGAAGCTAAGAAGTACAAGGGAACCCCCAGGTGGTCTCTACTAACAATCGATATACCTGCTTTTTATTACCCATACGCAGCTTGCCCTTGGATAGGACATGTCAAATAGTCCTGTTTTTTGCTTATTGCACTACTTGTATCAGTACGCTTCGACGTATTATTTAAATAACAATGCATAGCATCAGTCTATTATTGCATTATCCATCCCCTTTTTCTTATACGTTCATTTACGACAACTTGCAGCCATACATTCTGGTACGATCAGTACGCTAGGGGCTTTCGTTTACCCCATAATACGGTGTGAGAAGTCCGAACACTTTCAACAGTGCGGCACCCCAAACTTATAGCATTATATGCATCAGCTCCGAATCATGTCTTGGGTCAATAGTTGGGTTTGCCCTGCTCCCATGTTTTGGTACCTTACGTTCCGCTATATCGGCTAAGGTAGCATTGGGAGAACTACTGTGATTGTGTCCCGGTTCTTTCGGACGAGCACCTCAGTAGAGAAAGCCGAAAACTGACTGTCATGATAAGGCGAGAGCTGGTCGCTGTTCGAGAGGTCTCAAGTCCTTAAAGACTTTTTTCGCTTCAGGCGAGGAGTCGGCCTTGCCCGACTTAGGCGTATATAGCGCCCCAAATTCATCCTTCCGAATACTAGGGGCTTCGCCAAAATTTAAAATTCTAGACTTCTATGGCTAAGTGAGAGTGATAAAGCCTTATAGTCCAATTGCCTGGTTCGTTGTGCTGAACACCTACCTCAAAGGACCCAAAATTGGGATAAAGAGTGCTCAGGTTTATCCCGAACACCCCAGTACTGGTTACATGGGGGCAGAAGCCGACAACTGGCCAACTCTCAGATTTTATAAACGGCCGCACAGAAGGTAATATTTTAAATTCAAAAAGCATTGCGTAGCGCAAATGAACTCGTTTCACATTACAGGATCACATGAGCACGTTCATTCAAAAATTACATCTCTAGTACATTCCTCTGCCATAAGGCGGGAACCCTTAAGCACACTGTCATAATACATTTCAGGGTAGCAATGCTCCTTGCCATCCGGCGGCCCCTCCTTCACCAACTTTACGGCGTCCAGCTTCGCCCAGTGCACCTTCGCCCGGGCAAAAGCCCTGCGCGCACCATCGATGCAGACGGACCGCTTTATGACTTCAAGCCGTGGGCAGGCATCCACAAGCCACCTCACCAGACCGAAGTAGCTGCTAGGCAGGGGATCGCCAGGCCACATATGGACTATAAGACCCTTCATGGCCTGTTCGGCCGCCTTGTGAAGCTCGACCAGTTGCTTCAGCTGGTCGCTTAAGGGCATTGGGTGTTCGGTCCCAGTATACTGAGACCAGAACAACTTTTCCGTCGAGCTCCCTCCTCAGCTCGGTAAAACTCTGCGGCATCCAGTACACTACGGGGAAGATCTGCGAATGCTCCTGGAGAGCTCCGAACTCGGGTAAGTAAAAGGAAAGTTTGCTTCACATGCTTGCTTTGCATAATGAATGCCTTTCCCGCTGCTATCTTCTTCACCGCATCAATCTCCTGGAGGGCCTTGTGGGCTTCAGCCTTGGCGCTCCGTGCGCTTTCGAGCGCCTTCGCAAGCTCGGACTCTCGCGTCTTAGAGTCAAGCTCCAAGGACTCGTGTTTTTTGGCGAGAGCCTTGAGCTCTTGCTGCACCTCGCCTACCCGGGCTTCTTGCTTTTCCCGCTCAATGCGCTCCTTGGCCGCTTTGTCTTCGGCCTTGGACAGCACCTTCTTCAGGGTCGCCACCTCGGTCGTGGCCCCTGGCAAATTCATGATGATCCTATTACTTTACAACTGAATTTCCTTTTAATATGTACACAAGGTATTGCTTACCTTTTATCTCCTTGAGCTGCCTCTTGGTAAGGCCGAGCTCGTCCTCGGACCACTCAAGGTCCTGCTTCAGTGCAGCGACCTCCGCAGTACGTGCGGCAGCGGCCAGTAGTGAATCCTGCATATGCACATAGACATATTCTGATTAGACTCCTGAGTCATTATTTGATCCTCTATTCGGCCTTCCTTCGCGAACGCCAAACAGAGCATCAGGGGCTACTGTCTATGCGGTAACATTTTCCTATATTTTGATTGCTTACCTGAAAGCCTGTTAGGAGGCTGGTACAAGCTTCAGTTAGTCTATTTTTGGCGGACTGAACTTTCTCGATCACCGCACTCATGATAGTGCGGTGCTCTTCGTCGATGGACGCGCTGTGAAGCGCTTCCAGCAAGTTGTCCAGTGCCTCTGGATGGACAAAGGCCACCGGCACGCGCGACTTTCCCCCCTTAACGGGGGATCGCCTGCCGGAGTCCGGAACCACCAAAGGTTCCGGCGCAGTGTTCGGCCGTGGGCCGAACTTGGAGCCTGTGGGAGTCTTTCTCCCTTTGCGCCCAGGGTCCGGAAGGCCGCCTCGAGGCACCCCTAGGACTACCTCCCCTCGGCTCGGTGCCTTTTGAGACAACACCTTGACATTGTTCGTAGGGCAAGGGGTGGAGGCGGTTGGAAGTGAATCGCTATTCATATCCGACGAGTCCAAAGAACCGTCTGACGAAGATACGTCGAGATGGGCTTGGGACGGACTGCATAATCATATTCGGCGTGAGGAGAAGCAGTGAAATAAAACATACCATGAATTACTATGGTATCCAAATACTTACGACTTCGCCAGGGGCTTGTCCCTGGGTAACCACTCGTCGTCGCTGTAGGCGGCCGTCGTGGAGCAGTCCAGAAGGAGGGTCCTTCCCTTCTTGGACCCTTCGGCCTCCCCGGTTGGGGCGGCCTTCCTTTTCTTGTCTCCCCGGCTGGGGGAAGAACTTTTCTCTTCCTCCTCCTCGTTTTCGTGGGAGGAGTGCACTTTGGAGTTATCGGAAGATGAGTCCGATATAACCTTGCGCCGGAGACCCTTTCGGGTCCCCGTGGCCTTCTTCACCGGCACCTCGTAAGGCGCCGGAGCCAGCATGCCCGTTAGGAGAGCATCTGCATGATCTTCAGGTAGGGGGCTGGGCAATCGATCTGCTCCGCTATCTCTACCCAGTCCTGTTAATGGCATGGAAGCTTAGATCCCGCGCATGATTAAACTGGGGCAAATAAATATCCTATGAGATATAAAAACTTACCAGATTGGCATGGCGCTTTGCGCTGAGTCCACGGTCCTCGGTAAGGGGAGGAGGTACCTCGGCGCCCTTGAACAACACCTTCCAGACGTCCTTATGCATTGTGTCGAAGAGCTCTCACAGCGTCTGGTGCTTGGCCGGGTCGAACTCCCACAAATTGAATACCCATCGTTGACATGGGAAGATCCGGCGGAAGAGGATGACCTGGACCATGTTGACGAGCTTGATTTTCTTGCTCATCATGTTCTTGATGCAGGTCTGGAGTCCGGTCAGCTCTACCGGGGAACCCCAGGACAGGCCCTTCTCTTTCTAGGAAGTGAGCCGCGTGGGGATTCCGGATCGAAATTAGGGGGCAGCCACCCAGATGGTGTCACGCGGCTCGGTGATGTAGAACCACCCCAATAGCCACCCCTTTATGGTCTCCACATAGGAGCCTTCGAGCCAGGTTACGTTAGGCATTTTGCCACCATGGCGCCTCCGCACTCTGCTTGCTGGCCGACCACCACCTTCGGTTTAACATTGAAGGTCTTCAGCCACATGCCGAAGTGGGGCCTGATGCGGAGGAAGGCCTCGCACACGAGATAAACGCCAAGATGTTGAGGATGAAATTGGGGGCCAGGTCATGAAAATCCAGCCCGTAGTAGAACATGAGCCCGCGGACAAATGGGTGAAGGGGAAATCCTAGTCCAGGGACAAAGTGGGTAAGGAAAACTACCTTCTCATGGGGTTTGGGCATAGGGATGATCTGCCCCGCATCTGGCAGCCGGTGCGCGATATCCGCGGCCAGATATCCGACTTCCCGTAGCTTTGTGATGTTCTCCTCGGTGACAGAGGAGACCATCCACTTGCCTCCTGCTCCAGACATGTTTGGAGTGGTTTGAGGAGAAAGACGCGAACTTGGGCGCTGGAGCTTGAGTGTGCGAGAATGGATAAGCAAGGAGGAAGAAGGCGTGGGTAAAAAGGGTGAATCTTTGTCCCTTTATAAGGGCGGAAGAGGCGATGCGCCTCCCCACTTACCTAGTAAAATCGCTTATTCCTCGAACACCGTAATTGATGGCGCGGTTGGGTTACCCATACCCGTATTGATGAGAATCCCATGATAAGGGGACATAATAGGTAGGTATGGTGGCTATTTTGAGGAAGATATAAGGAGGTTTATGTGTGAAAGAGCGTATCATATCACAGGGTTTGGATGCACCGGCGAAGTTTGCGCCAACTATCAATGTGAGAAAGGGCAATGCACGGTACCGAAGAGGCTAGCAAGGATGGAAGGGTGAGAGTGCATATAATCCATGGACTCAACATTAGTCATAAAGAACTCACATACTTATTGCAAAAATCTACAAGTCATCAAAAACCTCGGCACTACGCGCATGCTCCTAGGGGGATAGATTGGTAGGGAAAGACCATCGCTCGTCCCCGACCGCCACTCACAAGGAAGACAATCAAACAACACCTCATGTTTCAAATTTGTTGCATAACGTTTACCATACGTGCATGCTACGGGACTTTCAAACTTCAACACAAGTATTTCTCAATTTCACAACTACTCAACTAGCATGACTTCGATATTATTACCTCCATATCTCAAAACAATCATCAAGCATCAAACTTTTCTTAGTATTTAACACACTCATAAGAAAGTTTTATTATTAATCTTGCATACCATGCATATTAGGATTTTAAGAAAATTACCATGCTATTAAGACTCTCAAAATAATCTAAGTGAAGCATGAGAGATCAATAGTTTCAATAAAACAAATCCACCACCGTGCTCTAAAAGATAGAAGTGAAGCACTAGAGCAAAACTATAAAGCTCAAAAGATATAAGTGAAGCACATAAAGTATTCTATCAAATTCCAAATCATGTATGGCTCTCTCAAAAGGTGTGTACAGCAAGGATGATTGTGGTAGACTAACAAGCAAAGACTCAAATCATAAAAGACGCTCCAAGCAAAACACATATCATGTGGTGAATAAAAATATAGCTCCAAGTAAAGTTACCGATAGAAGTAGACGAAAGAGGGGATGCCTTCTGGGGCATCCCCAAGCTTTGGCTTTTAGGTGTCCTTAGATTATCTTGGTGGTTCCATGGGAATACCAAAGCTTAGGCTCTTGCCACTCCTTGTTCCATAATCCATCAAATCTTTACCCAAAACTTGAAAACTTCACAACACAAAACTTAAAGCAGAAAATCTTGTGAGCTCCGTTAGCGAAAGAAAACAAAAGACCACTTAAAGGTACTATAATGAACTCATTCTTTATTTATATTGGTGTTAAAACTACTGTACTCCAACTTCTCTATGGATTATAAACTATTTTACTAGCCATGGATTCATCAAAATAAGCAAACAACACATGAAAAATAGAACAGTCTGTAGTGATCTGTAGCTAGTGCAAGATCTGGAACCCCAAAAATTCTAAAATAAATTGCTGGACGTGAGGAATTTATCTATTAATAATCTTCAAAAAGAATTAACTAAATATAACTTTCCAAATAAAAATTACAGCAGTTCTCGTGAGCGCTAAAGTTTCTGTTTTTTACAGCAAGTTCAACAAGACTTTCCCCAAGTCTTCCCAACAGTTCTACTTGGCACAAACACTAATTAAACACAAAAAACACAACCAAAACAGAGGCTAGATAATTTATTATTACTAAACAGGAGAAAAGGCAAGGAATAAAAATAAAATTGGGTTGCCTCCCAACAAGCGCTATCGTTTAACGCCCCTAGCTAGGCAAAACAAGCAAGAATAGATCTAGGTATTGCCATCTTTGGTAGGCAATCCATAAGTGGCTCTCATGATAGATTCATATGGTAATTTTATTTTATTTCTAGGGAAGTGTTCCATGCCATTTTTTAATGGAAATTGAAATCTAATATTCCCTTCCTTCATATCAATAATTGCACCAACCGTTCTAAGGAAAGGTCTACCGAGAATAATAGGGCAAGAAGGATTGCAATCTATATCAAGAACGATAAAATCTACGGGCACATAATTCCTATTTGCAACAATAAGTACATCACTAATTATTCCCATAGGTTTCTTAATAGTGGAATCCGCAAGATGCAAGTTTAGAGAGCAATCATCAAAATCACGGAAATCTAGCAAATCACACAAAGTTTTGGGAATAGTAGAGACACTAGCACCCAAATCACACAAAGCATAAAAATCATAATCTTTAATTTTAATTTTAATAGTAGGTTCCCACCCCTCATAAAGTTTTCTAGGGATAGAAACTTTCAACTCAAGTTTTTCTTCATAAGATTGCATCAAGGCATCAATGATATGTTCGGTAAAGGCTTTATTTTGAGTATAAGCATGAGGAGATTTCAGCACGGATTGCAACAAGGAAATACAATAAAATAAAGAGAAATTTTCATAATTAAATTCCTTGAAATCTAATATAGTGGGTTTAGCATCATCTAGGGTTTTATTTCTTTTAATCCCACTTTTATCAATTTCATCATCAAGATCTGAATACTCCGAATTTTTAGAACACCTTCTAGGTAAAGGTGGATCATATTCAGTTCCATCATTATCAAGATTAATATTACAAAACAAAGATTTAATAGGGGACACATCAATAACTTTTATATCTTCATCATTATTTTCATAGGAACTAGAAGAACATGCTTTAATAAAGGCATCTTTCATAGCACGCGTCCTAGCGGTTCTTTCCTTGCACTCATCAATGGAAATTCTCATGGCTTTGAGAGACTCATTGATATCATGCTTAGGAGGAATAGATCTAAGCTTTAAAGAATACACATCAAGAGAAATTCTATCAACGTTCCTAGCCAAACCATCAATCTTAAGCAATTTTTCTTCAATCATAGCATTAAAATTCTTTTGCGAAGAAATAAATTCTTTAATATTAGATTCAAAATCAGAGGGCATCTCATTATAATTTCCATAAGAATTGTTGTAGGAATTACCATAATTATTAGAGGGATTACTAGGATAAGGCCTAGGATTGAAATTTCCTCTATACGCGTTGTTACCAAAATTGTTCCTACCAACAAAATTCACATCCATAGATTCATTATTATTCTCAATCAAAGTAGACAAGGGCATATCATTAGGATCAGAAGAAACACTCTTATTAGCAAACAATTTCATAAGTTCATCCATCTTTCCACTCAAAATATTAATTTCTTCTATCGCATGCACCTTTTTATTAGTGGATCTTTCAATGTGCCATTGAGAATAATTAACCATAATATTATCTAGGAGATTAGTAGCATCTCCTAAAGTGATTTCCATAAAAGTGCCTCCCGCGGCCGAATCTGAAAGATTTCTAGAATCAAAATTCAATCCGGCATAAATTTTTTGTATAATCATCCACAAATTCAAACCATGAGTAGGGCAATTACGTATCATTAATTTCATTCTCTCCCAAGCTTGTGCAACATGTTCATGATCAAGTTGCTTAAAATTCATAATATCGTTTCTTAGAGAGATGATCTTAGCGGGAGGAAAATACTTAGAGATAAAAGCATCTTTGCACTTGTTCCATGAATCAATACTAGTTTTAGGCAAAGATGAAAACCAAGCTTTAGGACGATCTCTAAGCGAAAAAGGAAATAGCTTCAATTTAACAATATCATTATCGAGATCTTTCTTCTTTTGCATGTCACACAAATCAACGAAGTTATTAAGATGGGTAGCGGCATCTTCACTAGGAAGGCCGGAAAACGGATCTTTCATGACAAGATTCAGCAAAGCAGCATTAATTTCACAAGATTCAGCATCGGTAAGAGGAGCAATCAGAGTGCTAAGGATATCATTATTGTTGGTATAGGTGAAGTCACACAATTTAGTATTATCTTGAGCCATCGCGACAAACAAGCAATCCAACACACGAGCAAACAAAAAGCAAACGGGCAAAAAGAGGCAAATAGTGAAAGAGAGGGAGGATAGAGAGAGAGAGACAGAGCGAATAAAACAGCAAGGGTGAAGTGGGGGAGAGGAAAACGAGAGGCAAATGGCAAATAATGTATAGCGGGAGATAGGGATTGTGATGGGTACTTGGTATGTTGACTTTTGCGCAGACTCCCCGGCAACAGCGCCAGAAATTCTTCTTGCTACCTCTTGAGCACTGCGTTGGATTTCCCCAAAGAGGAGAGGATGATGCAGCAAAGTAGCGTAAGTATTTCCCTCAGTTTTTGAGAACCAAGGTATCAATCTAGTAGGAGGCTACGCGCGAGTCCCTTGTACCTACACAAAAACAATAGCTCAACGCAATGAACGTGCTTAGGGGTTGTCAATCCCTTCACGATCACTTATGAAAGTGAGATCTGATAGAGATGATAAATAATATTTTTGGTATAGAGATGCAAAGTAAAAAGTAAAAGCAAAGTAAAAAGCAGAGCAATAATAAAGTGATGGAGATTTATATGATGAGAAAGAGACCCGGGGGCCATAGGTTTCACTAGTGGCTTCTCTCAAGAGCATAAGTATTCTATGGTGGGTGAACAAATTACTGTTGAGCAATTGACAGAATTGAGCATAGTTATGAGAATATCTAGGTATGATCATGTATATAGGCATCATGTCCGAGACAAGTAGACCGACTCCTGCCTGCATCTACTACTATTACTCCACTCATCGACCGCTATCCAGCATGCATCTAGAGTATTAAGTTAAAAACAGAGTAACGCCTTAAGCAAGATGACATGATGTAGAGGGATAGTTTTATGCAATATGATAAAAAAACCATCTTGTTATCCTCGATGGCAACAATACAATACGTGCCTTGTTGCCCCTTCTGTCACTAGGAAAGGACACCGCAAGATCGAACCCAAAGCTAAGCACTTCTCCCATGGAAAGAACAACCAATATAGTAGGCCAAACCAAACTGATAATTCGAAAAGACTTGCAAAGATAACCAATCATACATAAAAGAATTTACAGAAGATTCAAATATTATTCATAGATAGACTTCATCATAAACCCACAATTCCTTGGTCTCAACAAACACACCGCAAAAAGAAGATTACATCGGATAGATCTCCACAAGAGAGGGGGAGAACATTGTACTGAGATCCAAAAAGAGAGAAGAAGCCATCTAGCTACTAACTATGGACCCGTAGGTCTGAAGTAAACTACTCACACTTCATCGGAGGGGCTTGGATGATGATGTAGAAGCCCTCCATGATCGATGCCCCTTCCGGCGGAGCTCTGGAACAGGCCCCAAGATGGGATCTCGTGGATACAGAAAGTTGCGGTGGTGGAATTAGGTTTTTTGCTCCGTCCCCGATCGTTTGGGGGTACGTAGGTATGTATAGGAGGATGGAGTACGTCGGTGGAGCTTCGAGGGGCCCACGAGGCAGGGGGCGCACCCTGGGAGGGGGGGGCGCCCTCCACCCTCGTGATCGCCTCGTGGCTTTCTTGACGGAGGGTCCAAGTCTCCTGGATCTTATCTGATGAGAAAATCACGTTTCCGAAGGTTTCATTCCGTTTGGACTCCGTTTGATACTCTGTTTCTCCGAAACACTGAAATAGGCAAAAATACAACAATTCTGGGATGGGCCTCCGGTTAATAGGTTAGTCCCAAAAATAATATAAAAGTGGAAAATAAAGCCCAATATAGTCCAAAACAGTAGATAATATAGCATGGAGCAATCAAAAATTATAGATACGTTGGAGACGTATCAGCGGAGAGCGGCCGCGACGCGCTGCTGCAGCATGTCGCTGAGCTGTTGGACGCCGCATCCAGGGGTACGCCGCCTTTCTGCTCCCCACCTACACCTCAAGTTGTGGCCAGATTGCATGGCAGGCCCCGTCACGCTCGCATGCTCACCGGCGCACTAGAAGGGTTCAACGACGTCAGCACGGCCGACGGCGCCGTTCATCCGGCCGCGCCTACGCTTCCCCCGGGTGGCGCGGGCCTGGGCGACCCCTTGCGTGGCCATACTGGGTTGGCACCCTACAACCATCAGGGGGCGCGCAGGGCTCGGCGGCGCAAAGCGCAGGGCACCTAGGCGAGGGTTCCGGAGCTGAGACTTCGGAAGCCTATGTGCCCTACATGGTGGACCAGGAGTACACACTGGAGGATGGCCCCATCTCGTTTCTCGAGCCGGGCTGGGAAGATGAGATGCTGGAAGTTGAGGCTTTCCACGAGCCGCCCAGGAGCCTCACCGACCCCGCCAACGACAACAATTACAGGGTACCACTGATATCTCAGGAGCAGGCTTACGCTAACCATGGGTCGCAGGTGGACCAGGCCACAGCGGCAGACGGGGACCCCAGGGCGGCAACCCCGCTCCAACCGAGGGTAGCGCACTGGGGGCCACGTGGGAGAGGTCTGGAGCTAGGCCCTTCCCCGCGCCGCACGGAGCAAGGTGCTGCCTAGAGATAGGTCCTCTACTGGGGAGGCACCGGCGATCCTTTCCCCCTGGCAGAGGGCCTGTGGTCGTTGAGGGCGCCGCTAGCATCCCCCTTGCACCTTGGCACCATCCTGGTTTCTGGATGCCCCAACGGTGGTCGGGGGTGGCGCAGGGCGGGGCCCTTGTGTGGCGATATGAAGCAAGGCTCACGCCTATGAAGGTCTCCGCCCGTGACACTCTCACATAATAATGAGTGGGGCTGTACGCGCCCCGGAGTCTCCAGAGAGCCTCCCTCGGGCCTCGGGGGCTCCCACCCATGTCCTAGTGGAAGCACCATGCTCCGCACTGGCCGTCGACACCGTCCCCCAATGACTATGCTCACAGCCAGTGAAAGCACTTAGCTCCGCGCTGGTGAGAAGACAAGAAGACTAGCTAGGTGCCGAACGCGGCCATTTTCTTTTACTCCCCCTGTTTTCTGTAGCTCGATTCGTCGCTGCCCTTTTTGGATTGAACTCAGAGTCTTTTCTGCCTTCAAGCGTGGGGGGTTCTTCTCTTATTGTGTCAATTTCTTGCGTTTCAGTTGCGTGCTTTGTTCAGAGGCTCGCGCCTGCCGATCCTCCCCCTTGCGAGCGCCTCGCCATCGGGGGCTGGGCATGGTGTGAGCACAACAATCGTGCTCGGGAAAACCTGGGTGGTCACAGGCCGCCGCCGCACGCACGCCTTGCCATAGTCTGGCATCCGCTCCTCGTGAGGCTCTCGTGGGCGAGATGGCAGCGCCCTCGGGAGGTCGAAACCTCACGAGCCTAGAAGGAGCTCCTCTCAGGAGAAGGGTGCATCAACAACCCCGAGGACCGCACAAGGCCTGCCAGGACCAAGGTAAATCACAATAGCAACTCAGTCGAGGGGCTCGCAAAAACACGTTCCAAGCCCAGCATAAAGGAAAATGAAAAATATCAATTTACATGCACAAGGGGCTGCCCCTCCAAAATGCTCTCACGTCCTGAGGGGTCGCGCCCAAGTCTCTGTGTGCCGGTCCGAGCGAAGGAACGCGGGCTCAGTCAGACATCTCGCTCGCAACGTCGTCTTGGTCGCTCTCGTGCGCGTTGTTGGCGCTGTCACTGGAGTCATCTTCGCCGTCGTCGACTGCACTGTCTTCATCTGCCGCGAACACCACCACGTCATTTTCGGTGCTGAACGCCCTGACCAGGGCGTCCACGTGATTATACACCCAGTGCACCAGGTTCTCACGAATAACCCCGGGCACTGGGGAAATGATGGCATCGAAGTCGAAATGGGGGTCGTGGTCCTGGAGGAGGCTGAAGACACGGGAGAATGCGCGCCCAAGGAGGACCCGGTTCCTCTCTTCGACAAGCTCGCAAGCCCTCGCGGCCCGGTCCTCCAGGCGGGTCACGATCTTGGTGAAGAAGCGGAGATGGCTGGCGTAGTCCTCCACGCGGGGATGAGGGACGTTCTCCTCGCAGATAGAGCCCAATGCTCGGTTGGCCCTCACTCTGATATTTTGGAGCATGTTGGCGTGCTCGTGCTACAACGTCTGGAGGCGGCACGCCTCCTCCCTGTTTTGCTGCGCGAGGGACGCGGCGCCGTCGATCTGCTATTGGAGTGAGAGCAGATCCTCACAAGCCTCGGCCAGGTCGGCCTGGACAGAGGTCAGGGCCTCCGAAGCGGCCTTCTCGTGCCATTCCGCCTCGTCCAACCTTTCCCTGAGGGCGGTGGTTCTGCCATCAGCTTCGGCCTTGAACAACTTTGACTTCATATCATACTTGTTGACAAGGTTCGCGTGAGCTTCCGCTACTCTCTGATCAACCTCCTCCTGGATCTTGGCTTCGCGCAATGGCGGTGACTTCGGCCATGGCCACCCAGTGCTCCCTCGTTTCTAGCCACTTGAGCTCGAGGCTGCACTCCGAGGCTTCTAGCGCCAGCGCTTCCTCAAGCTTCAGGATCTCCTTCTCTTCGAGGGGCTCTCCCCTCATCAAGGCCAAGACGGTCCGGCACGCCTCGATCTGCTCTTCCAGAGCAGCACTCAAGGCCTGGAGCTCGTGCCCCCGCTTCTCGGTGTTCTCTCAGCGGTGGTCGGCCTCCTTCGCTTCCTCCTGGGCCCGAGCGCTGGCCTCGCGAGAGGCTGCGAGTTTCGCTGTGGCCTTTGCCTTGTCATGCCCGAGCTAAAGCTACCCAAGGTTGATGGCAACCTTCAATTGGCGCCACTCCCGAGCCAGGCGAAGGTCCTCCGTCTCGAGTCGAGCGTCAACCGCTACGAGCTCTCCTCCAAGGTGGCTCAGCATGCTCAGCGCCTTCTGCAAGAGCTCGTGGTGCATGATGCCACGACCACGTGCAAGCTCCATTGCGCGGCCAAATCCATCCTCCGCGCCTGAGGTCGCCGGGGAAGTTCGAGCTGGCCTGCTTGTCCTCGGTGAGGGGCACGAGGCTGGCGCCTTCTCCGCCGCCTCGCGGGCCCCGGCAAAGGTGCTAGATGACGTGGCCTCACCACCTGAAGACGAGGCCGGTGCTGGGGACGCCCAGCTGCTAGCGATGATCAATGGAGGAGCCCTTGGCACGCCGGCTGCGCCCCCGGCCAGAGCGCAAAGAAGTGACGCCAAGAAGGACAAGTCAAGGCTCCAGGTAGACGCATCCGCCTCCGAAGCAGGCCTCGGGCCCCGTGCGGCGGTCTACAGAGCTCAAGGTCAATGGCGAGCCCACGGTCGGTGAGGGCCGCACCTCAAGGGATTTCGTAGTCTCAGCCGAGGGAAACTTGAAGATTGTTGGTCATAAAAGGATGCAGCACTCAAGGAATCGCGCATATGAGGTACTTACTCATCTTTGGCAATGTATTTCCTCTGCTTCAGCGGCCGGTATGCGCCTCCATTGCAGCTTGGAGACACCTTCCTCTCGCGGAGTGCCTCAAAATTCAGGCGGAGTTGCCCAAAGCCCTGGGCGTGGCCACCGTCGCCTTGGGCAGTTGGTGAGGTTCCTGAGGGGGCTGCCTCGGGAGCACCCATCTGCATCGGCCCCACGACCTCCACCTCAGGACGACCCGCCGGAGCCTCGCGAGCCTTCACCCCAGGGGCCTCCGATCACGTCGGCCCTCCTGCTACTGCTTCGGGAAGGCTCGCCCAAGCCTCAGAAGCCGCAGCCTCAGGGGCCTTGACTGGTGTCATTTCCTCGGTGGCCATCTTGCTGGCGCTTGATGGTGCTCGCCCCCCTGCACCAGCTTCCGGGGCGAGCACTGATGTGACTGCAGGCAGGGGGACATGAAGACGGGGCTTTCGCACGGCCCCTTGAGGCTGCCTGGGCGCAGTCCCCATTCGTCGAAGGGGGCATCTACTTCATGAACTCCACCTTGTTCGAGCAGCAGTACAGAAGGCAGCCTTTCTCTGGCAGATCAGCTGGCGCTGGGTCACCCGTCAGGAGCTCGAGCAATGTGTGTCGCGCCTCGGGAGGAAGAGCAGGAGCATGAAGCCTCATGGGGTCCCCGTAACCGAAGAAGGCCCACATCGGCCGGGAGTGGTGCTAAAGTGGAGCAATGTGACACCGGATGAACTCCTTCACCACCATCAGCGCTGTCACCCCAAGATCCTTCAGCCTGGCCAGCCGACACCAGACATGGGCAAGCCGCCGGTCGGCAAGATTCGCGTGCCCCCAGCCGAAGCTTGGGGCAGCCGGAATCCGCGGGAGCAGCAGCAGCAGGGGCTAAGCACACCAACATCCACAAACACCCACCGCCTCCGAAAACCTTCCACGACCGGCGAGAGCTCGAAGTCGATCCCCGAGCCGGCCGTCGCCGCAACGGCCTAAACGGATATGCACCCCGAGCGCTGGAGAGCATCCGTCAGGTGCAAAGAGAAAAAGTGGCGAAGCAAGGACATGGAAGGGGCAATGCCCACCATGGCTTCGCAGACAAAGGTGAAGGCGGCAAGGAGGATGATGGATTGGGGGTCGAGGTGCAACACATTGATCTGATAATGCGAAAGCACAACATTGAACAAATCGGAGAAGGGAGGGATCAAGCCAGCCCAGAGGGTGTGGAGATGGATGGGGATCTCAGTGGCCGTCCAGTCAATCGAGGCGCAGGAAGCAGGCCAAGCCACCGTCGCCCCCACTCACTGGAATCGGAGGCAAGCGCTGGGCGATCCTTGTCCATCGCTTCCTGGATTAGCACCACCGACCGCTCGATGGCGGGCTCAAAGACCGGCGGCATGGGGGCCGAGGTATGGGACTTCTTCTTCCCTTTCTTCTTTTGGCTTGGCGTCATGGCAGCGAGGAAGTTTGGTGTCGGATCAGACTGGGGGGAAGGGTCCGCTACTTTCTAGAAGGCGGGGGAACTGTGAAACGCGCTGCCAGTAATGGAGGCGGAGCTGTGTAGACAACGGCGGCCGCCTAGCCAGGCGGAAACCGAGGCTGCATGGGAAAGTGGAGACGCCCATGTCCCATCAGTCGCCACGCATCGATCAAGGCCGCAGACGGATGGGGCCGCGGCGCTCCACACTTGCCCATTGGTTTCGCCTCGAAGCCAAGTCCAAGCGCGCCTTCGTCTCGGGGGCTACTATCGGCGTCCTGGGAACGAGGATACCCAGGCCTGCCTGCCTGCGGCCCACGACGGGGGTCCACCAGTGGCTTGGTATGGTCCATCATCTGCAGCGACAACTCAAGACCCTCGCGAGGTGTGATACGTCTCCGTCGTATCTACTTTTCCAAACACTTTTGCCCTTGTTTTAGACTCTAACATCTATGATTTGAATGGAACTAACCCGGACTGACGCTGTTTTCAGCAGAACTGCCATGGTGTTGTTTTATGTGCAGAAAATAAATATTCTCGGAATGACCTGAAACTCCACGGAACATCTTAGAAAAAATAATAAAAAATCCTCGCCAAAGATGAAGACCAGGGGGCCCACACCCTGTCCACGAGGGTGGGGGGCACCCCCCCTAGGGCGCCCCCTACCTCGTGGCCCCCCCTAGATGCCCTCCGATGCCAACTCCAACTCTATATATTTGCTTTTGGAGAGAAGAAAATCAGGGAGAAGAAATTATTGCGTTTTACGATACGGAAACGCCGCCAAGCCCTAAAACCTCTTGGGAGGGCTGATCGGGAGTCCGTTCGGGGCTCCGGAGAGGGGGATTCGTCGTCGTCGTCATCATCAACCATCCTCCATCACCAATTTCATGATGCTCACCGCCGTGCGTGAGTAATTCCATCGTAGGCTTGCTGGACGGTGATGGGTTGGATGAGATTTATCATGTAATCGAGTTAGTTTTGTTAGGGTTTGATCCCTAGTATCCACTATGTTCTGAGATTGATGTTGCTATGACTTTGCTATGCTTAATGCTTGTCACTAGGGCCCGAGTGCCATGATTTCAGATCTGAACCTATTATTTTTTCATGAATATATGTGAGTTCCTAATCCTATCTTGCAAGTCTATAGTCACCTACTATGTGTTATGATCCGGCAACCCCGAAGTGACAATAATCGGGACCACTCCCGGTGATGACCATAGTTTGAGGAGTTCATGTATTCACTATGTGCTAATGCTTTGTTCCGGTTCTCTATTAAAAGGAGGCCTTAATATCCCTTAGTTTCCGATAGGACCCCACTGCCACGGGAGGGTAGGACAAAAGATGTCATGCAAGTTCTTTTCCATAAGCACGTATGACTATATACGGAATACATGCCTACATTACATTGATGAATTGCAGCTAGTTCTATGTCACCTTATGTTATGACTGATACATGATGAACCGCATCCGGCATAATTATCCATCACTGATCCGGTGCCTACGAGTTTTCCATATACTGGTTCTCGCTTATTTACTTTCTCGCTGCTACTGTTACAATCACTACAAAATACCAAAAACATTACTTTTGCTGTCTTTACTTTTGTTGCTGCTACCACCACTATCATATTACTTTGCTACTAAACACTTTGCTGCAGATACTAAGTTTCCAGGTGTGGTTGAATTGACAACTTAGCTGCTAATACTTGAGAATATTCTTTGGCTCCCCTTGTGTCAAATCAATAAATTTGGGTTGAATAATCTACCCTCGAAAGCTGTTGCGATCCCCTATACTTGTGGGTTATCAAGGGGCCAAACCTCACGAGGCGGACGATGCCAAGACCTCCCGGGGGGCAGCCTCACTAGGCTGGCTCCCGAGGAGCGGATATATCTATGCAAGGGGCACCTCGTGAGGTTCACGTGATGTGAGCCATGATGACCAAGGCCAGGCGGGCGCCAACAGGCGCAGCGTACCAGTTTCCTCTTTAGTGCTAAAGAGGCAGGCGTAGGCGAGGAGTCCCGAGGCATCAGGCAGAGGTTTCCTTATTGGTGCAACAAGACCAAGGCCAGTAGGACGGCAGGACGGAGGTCATCGCGGAGCCCACAGATGCGTCACCACCAGAGTCTTTGGCAGGCGAAGACCACCTTTTGTTAGGATAGCTTGTACTGGTTGTCCCCCTTCAAACTTGGCCATTGTGGGATCCCTTCCTGCCTAACATTTGGGAAGAGGACCAGGGCATCTATAAATAGGGCTAGCCACCACCGTAGCAAAGGGAGATCATTCATACCATCCTCGCACACACCAGCTCAGCAAGCTCAAGAACACCTCTCCTCAGGAGGCAGTTCATCCATTGTACTGGTTCATCCTTAGCCCACGAGGCAATCCACACCACACTAGAGTAGGGTATTACACCACAATGGTGGCCCAAACTAGTATAAGCCTCTGTGTCCCGTGTTCCTTGGGTTCGTCAAGCTCGGCCTTGAGATCGTTGTGCGAGCGAACTAGGGAGGGAGAGAGATTACTTCGTGTGCACCCTAGTGTTCGAACCTCAAGGGTTAGCCGGAACCCAGAATCCGACAGTTCACATGGCAAAGTATGAATCGGAAACTTCATTGAAAACTAACAAACTATGATCTTAGTCATTGAAGCAATTGCAATTTATCATAATATCAGAAAGAGTCAATATAAGAGCTTTTCAGCAAGTCCACATACTCAACTATCATTTAATCTTTCACAATTGCTAATACTCACGCGATACTTATGGGTACAAAGTTTCAATTGGACATAGAGAAAGATAGGGGATTATAGTTTTGCCTCCCAACCTTTTACCTCAAGGGTAATGTCACCAATAATACTTTATGATAACCTACATCCGAGTGGATATATATATCCGGATCTCTCCAACATGTAGTGCTTGCCGAAGGAAAAAGTGTAAAAGGGAAAGGTGGTGATCACCATGACTCTTGTATAAGGGTAGAAGATAAAAGTAAAAGATAGGCCCTTCGCAGAGGGAAGTAGAGGTTGTCATGAGCTTTTATGGTTGGATGCACAAAATCTTAATGCAAACGAACGTCACTTTATATTGCCGCTTGTGATAAGGAACTTTATTATGCAGTCTGTCGCTTTTATTTCTTCCATATCACAAGTTCGTCTAAATCTTATTTTCTTCACACTAATACATCATACATATTTAGAGAGCAATTTTTATTGCTTGCACCGGTGGCAACTTACTTGAAGGATCTTACTCAATCCATAGGTAGGTATGGTGGACTTTCATGACTCTCATTCCAAAAACATGCTCCGTGAAGTTCCAGGACTTTTGGAGTTGTGCAGAATAGGTCTCTAATATTTGCTCCTTTTCTAGCCCAGAATTCTAGATGCCGACATTCTCCCTCTTCATGTAAACCTTATAAAATAAGAGAGAATAGGCATAAATATTGTGATATAATGTGTAATAGCAACCCATAATGCAATAAATATCAATATAAAAGCATGATGCAAAATAGACGTATCAATCACGTCCGTGTCAAGTAGACCGAAACGATTCTGCATCTACTACTATTACTCCACACATCGACCGCTATCCAGCATGCATCTAGAGTATTAAGTTCATAACGATCAGAGTAATGCATTAAGTAAGATGAAATGATGTAGAGGAATTAACTCAAGCAATATGATGACAACCCCATCTTTTTATCCTCAATGGCAACAATACAATACATGCCTTGCTGCCCCTACTATCACTGGGAAAGGACACCGCAAGATTGAACCCAAAGCTAAGCACTTCTCCCATTGCAAGAAAAACCAATCTAGTTGGCCAAAACAAACCGATAGTTTGAAGAGAATTACAAAGATATCAAATCATTCATAAAAGAATTCAGAGGAGATTCGGATAATATTCATAGATAAGCTAATCATAAATCCACAATTCAACAGATCTCG
Organism: Triticum urartu; assembly: GCF_003073215.2. Taxonomy (NCBI): domain Eukaryota; kingdom Viridiplantae; phylum Streptophyta; class Magnoliopsida; order Poales; family Poaceae; genus Triticum; species Triticum urartu. The sequence goes on along the minus strand of NC_053022.1, from coordinate 445,685,304 downwards.
GCAAACACACCACAAAACAGTATTACATCGAATAAATCTCCAAGAACATCAAGGAGAACATGGTATTGAGAATCAAAGAGAGAGAAGAAGCCATCTAGCTACTAGCTATGGACCCGTAGGTCTATGGTAAACTACTCACGCTTCATCGGAAGGGCAATAGAGTTGATGTAGAAGCCCTCCGTGATCGAATCCCCCTCCGGTAGGGTGCCGAAAAAGGTCCCTAGATGGGATCTCATGGGTACAGAAGGTTGTGGTGGTGGAAAAGTGTTTCCGTGGATGCCTCTGTTGGTTTGGCGATATATGGGAATATATATAGGCGCAGAAATTAGGTCAGGGAGTGCACGAGGGGCCAATAAGGGTGGGGGCGCGCCCTACCCCCTGGGCGCACCGTCCGTCCTTGTGGCCGCCTCGTGGCTCCTCTGATTTCATCTCCAAGTCTCCTGGTTGTCTTTGGTCCAACAAAAATCATCGCGAAGGTTTTATTCTGTTTGGACTCCGTTTGGTATTCCTTTTCTGCGAAACTCAAAAACAGGGGAAAACAAGAACTGGCACTGGGCTCTAGGTTAATAGGTTAGTCCCAAAAATAATATAAAATAGCATATTAATGCATATAAAACACCCGAAACAGACAATATAATAGCATGGAACAAGAGAATCAAAATTATAGATACATTGGAGACATATCAAGCATCCCCAAGCTTAAATCCTGCTCGTCCTCGAGTAGGTAAATGATAAAAACAGAATTTTTTATGTGGAATGCTACCTAACATATTTATCCATGCAATACTTCTTTATTGTGGCATGAATGTTTAGATCCGTATGATTCAAAACAAAAGTTTAATATTGACATAAAAAATAATACTTCAAGCATACTAACAAGGCAATTATGTTTTCTCAAAATAACATGGCCAAAGAAACTTTATCCCTACAAAATTATATAGTCTGGCTATGCTCCATCTTCATCACGCAAAATATTCAAATCATGCACAACCCCAATGACAAGCCAAGCAATTGTTTCATAATTTTAATAGTCTCAAACTTCTTCAATTTTCACGCAATACATGAGCGTGAGCCATGGACATAGGACTATAGGTGGAATAGAAGGTGGTTGTGGAGAAGACAAAAGATGCAGATAGTCTCACATCAACTAGGCATATCAACGGGCTATGGGGATGCCCATCAATAGATATCAATGTGAGTGAGTAGGGATTGCCATGCAACGGATGCACTACAGCTATAAGTTTATGAAAGCTCAAAAAGAAAAACTAAGTGGGTGTGCATCCAACTTGCTTGCTCATGAAGACCTAGGGCAATTTGAGGAAGCCCATCGTTGGAATATACAATCCAAGTTCTATAATGAAAAATTCCCACTTGTATATGAAAGTGACAAAATAGGAGACTATCTATCATGAAGATCATGGTGCTACTTTGAAGCACAAGTGTGGAAAAAGGATAGTAACATTGCCCCTTCTCTCTTTTTTAATTTTTTGGCCTTCTTTTTTATTTGGACTTTCTCTCCTTTTTATTTCCTCACATGGGACAATGCTCTAATAATGAAGATCATCACACTTTTATTTACTTAAAACTCAAAAATTACAACTCGATACTAGAACAAAATATGACTCTATATGAATGCCTCCGGCAGTGTACCGGGATGTGCAATGACTCAAGAGCGATATGTATAAATGATGAATGGTGGCTTTGCCACAAATACAGTGTCAACTACATGATCATACAAAGCAATATGACGGTGATGGTGTGTGTCATAATAAATGGAACGGTGGAAAGTTGAATGGCAATATATATCGGAATGGCTATGGAAATGCCATAATAGGTAGGTATGGTGTCTATTTTGAGGAAATTATATCGTGGGTTTATGGTACCGGCGAAAGTTGCGCGGCACTAGAGAGGCTAGCAAAGGTGGAAGGGTGAGTGTGCGTATAATCCATGGACTCAACATTAGTCATAAAGAACTCACATACTTATTGCAAAAATCTATTAGTCTTCGAAACAACGTACTATGCGCATGCTCCTAGGGGGATAGATTGGTAGGAAAAGACCATCGCTCGTCCCCGACCGCCACTCATAAGACAATCAAAATATATCTCATGCTCCAACTTCGTTACATGATGGTTCACCATACGTGCATGCTACGGGACTCACAAGCCTCAACACAAGTATTTCTCAAATTCACAACTACTCACTAGCATGACTCTAATATAACCATCTTCATATCTCAAAACAATCATAAGGAATCAAACTTCTCATAGTATTCAATGCACTTTATATGAAAGTTTTTATTATATCCCTCTTGGATGCCTATCATATTAGGACTAAATTTATAACCAAAGCAAATTACCATGTTGTTTAAAGACGCTCAAAATAATATAAGTGAAGCATGAGAGTTCATCAATTTCTATAAAATAAAACCACCGCCATGCTCTAAAAAGATATAAGTGAAGCACTAGAGCAAAATTGCCTAGCTCAAAAGATATAAGTGAAGCACATAGAGTATTCTAATAAATCACGATTCATGCGTGTATCTCTCAAAAGGTGAGTACAACAAGGATGATTGTGGAAAACTGAAAAGCAAAGACTCAAATCATATAAGAAGCTCCAAGCAAAACACATATCATGTGGTGAATAAAAATATAAGTTACCGATAGACGAAGACGAAAGACGGGATTCCTTCTGGGGCATCCCCAAGCTTAGGCTCTTGGCTGTCCTTGAATATTACCTTGGGGTGCCTTGGGAATCCCCAAGCTTAGGCTCTTGCCACTCCTTATTCCATAGTCCATCAAATCCTTACCCAAAACTTGAAAACTTCACAACACGAAACTCAACAGAAAATCTCATAAGCTTCGTTAGTATAAGAAAATAAATCACCACTTTTGGTACTGTTGTGAACTCATTCTTTATTTATATAGGTGTAATATATATTTTATTCCAACTTTTCCATGGTTCATACCCCCCGATACTACCCATAGATTCATCAAAATAAGCAACCAACACATAGAAAATAGAATGTGTCAAAAACAGAACAGTATGTAGCAATCTGGATATTTCGAATACTTATGTAACTCCAAAAATTCTGAAAATTTAGGAAAGCCTAATAAATTTGTTTATTAATCTTATGAAAAAAGAATCATTATTTTATCACGCTTCTGCTAAAAATGAAAAGTAATTTCCTGAGCGCAAAATTTTCTGTTTTTCAGCAAGATCAAACCAACTATCATCGTAAGCTATCCCAAAGGTCTTACTTGGCACAAACACTAACTAAAACACCAAACCACATCTAACCAGAGGATAGATGAATTATTTAATGCAAAACAGGACCTAAAAAGCAAGAATAAAAATAAAATTGGGTGTCCTCCCAAAAAGTGCTATTGTTTAACGCCCTTAGTTAGGCATAAAACATGAATAGATCTAGGTATTCTCATCTTTGGTATGCAATACTTTTCTCATCAAATTCTCCAAAACTAATCTTATAAATTCTATAATTTCCTTTATTTCCCTCCTAGTAGATGAACATAGATCATGAAAAGGACTTTGATTGGTAATTTTAACATTCATAAACCCATAGTCGGGATCATCACCGTATATATCATCATATAAAATACGTAACTCGTTACTAACGGGTTCCTTCATCATTTTATTCAACCAATACCTATTAAGTCCTACATAAATTCCCCTAGTTATCCAATCGAACTCCTCAAAAGCCTCAAGATACAAAGATTGGGATATTTCTGAATGGGGAACTCTTCTCCTAAGATTTTCACTATAAGATTGATAATCCCTAGATTCCAAACTATGCATAGTTTCTTTATCATGGAGGATATCTATAATTGGAGGGTGTTCAACATCCTTTTTATAGAAAGCAAAAATATCCCTAGCTTCTTGTATTATAAAATCGAATTCATGCATAAGGATAGTAGTGGCAATCTTTTTAGCTATTGGATGATTAATATTAGGAAGTTCATAAAACACTTTTCGCAAAGCAAGATGAATATGCACAAATTTTCTTTCTAATTTCTCAACAAGCATAATAATAGAATCTGCATACCAATTTGTCTCAAGAATAATAGATCTTTTATTAATAGGCATGGATCCCGTACAATCAAAGAATTCTTTGATAACACTCTTTCCAATAATATTACCGTCCCCCACACGAAATATTTTTTTTTTGTAATTAGGAGGAGTTTCAGTTTCATGATCCAAAGAACAAGATTCAAGTTTTTCCTCAAGATTTTCAATGATAACCTCCCAATTTCAGACATGGTAGCAGCAAACAAATCAAGCAAACGAGCAACCAAAAGGCAAGCGAAGAAGACGAACGGAAGAGGGGCGAAGAAAAGGCAAATATTTTCGAAAATTGTTTTAGAAGTGGGGGGATGAAAACGAGAGGCGAATGACAAATAATGTAATGCAAGAGATGAGAGTTTATGATGGGTACTTGGTATGGCTTCACTTGGCGTAGATCTCCCCGGCAACGGCACCCGAAATTCTTCCTGCCACTTCTTGAGCTTGCGTTGGTTTTTGATACGTCTCCGTCGTATCTAGTTTTCCTAATGCTTTTATTCTTGTTTTGGACTCTAATTTGCATGATTTGAATGAAACTAACTGGGACTGACGTTGTTTTCAGCAGAACTACCATGGATTGGAATGAAACTTTGCGAGGATTTTTATATCAATAAAGAGAATTTCTGGAGCCAAGAACCACCGGAGGGGGCACCTAGGTGGGCACAACCCACCAGGGCGCGCCACCCCCTCTAGGCACGCCCAGGTGGGTTGTCCCCACCTGGTGGCCCCGCAGACCCTGAAACTGATGCTATAAAATCCTATTTTTTCCAGAAAAAATCAGGGAGAAAGAATTATTGCGTTCCATGAGACAGAGCCGCCACCGTCTCCTATTCTTCATTAGGAGGCCAGATCTGGAGTCCGTTTGGGGCTCCGGAGAGGGGGATCTTCGATCTTCGTCATCACCAACCCTTCTCCATCGCCAATTCCATGATGCTCCCCACCAGGAGTGAGTAATTCCTTCACATGTTCGCTGGTCGGTGAGGAGTTGGATGAGATTTATCATGTAATCGAGTTAGTTTTGTTAGGGCTTGATCCCTAGTGTCCATTATGTTCTGAGATTGATGTTGCTATGACTTTGCCATGCTTAATGCTTGTCACTTTGGGCCCGGGTGCCATGATTTCAGATCTGAACTGTTTATCTTATCACCATTATATCTATGTTCTAGATCTGATCTTGCAAGTTATAGTCACCTACTACGTGTTATGATACGGCAACCCCGGAGTGACAATAGTCGGGACACTTCCCAGTGATGACCGTAGTTTCAGGAGTTCATGTATTCACCATGTGTTAATGATTTGTTCCGGTTCTCTATTAAAAGGAGGCCTTAATATCCCTTAGTTTCCAATAGGACCCCGCTGCCATGGGAGGGTAGGATAAAAGATGTCATGGAAGTTCTTTCCATAAGCACGTATGACTATTTACGGAATACATGCCTACATTATATTTATGAACTGGAGCTAGTGCCGTATCGCCCTAGGTTATAATTGTCACATAATGAATATCATCCAACAAATCATTGATCCAATGCCTACGATGTTCCTACATATTGTTTCTGCTATATTACTAATGCTTCTATTACTGTTGCACTTGCTACATAATCACTGCTATCACTGTTACCGTTACTATTGCTGCTGCTACTATTATCAAAACTATCATACTACTTTGCTACTGATAACTTTGCTGCAGATAATTAATCTCCAGGTGTGGTTGAATTGACAACTCAGCTGCTAATACTTGCGAATATTCTTTGGCTCCCCTTGTGTCGAATCTATAAATTTGGGTTGAATACTCTACCCTCGAAAATTGTTGCGATCCCCTATACTTGTGGGTTATCAAGACCTTTTTGGCGCCGTTGCCGGGGAGCATAGCTATATTTATTGAGTCACTTGGGATTATTATGAAATTATCACTATGAAGAATCGGAAGGATGCTAAGACTAAGATTTTTCCCTCTAAGACGAGGGGAGGTAAGGAACTGTCATCTAGCTCTACACTTGATTCACCTTCGGTTATAAGTAAACTTGCAACACCACCACATGTTATCAATTCTGATATGTCGCAAGTTATTGATGATGCTACCTCTACTATGAATGATGCTTATGATGATGCTACCACCTTGCTTGATGATAATGTGCCACTAGGTGAATTTCTTGATGAATAAATTGCTAAAGTAAGACAACATGATATTGTTGAAACTGATGATGAGCATGGACCTGAAAATCTTGAAACACCTATTAGAACTAGTCCTCCTAGATATGAATTGCCTAAGGTACCGGAAGGTTATGTTATGAATGAGGAGACAACTAGAGATATTCTTGCTTGTAAGGATAGACATGATCTAGAGAAATTATTATGCAAATATAAAGAAAGGACTTTGAATGCTAAAATGAAATGTGATCCTGAGTTTGCTACTTCACCTATCTTTGTTGATGATAAGGATTATGAATTCTCTATCGACCCAGAGTTAATTACTTTGGTTGAATCTGATCCTTTCCATGGTTATGAAACTAAAACTGTTGTGGCACATCTTACTAAGTTGAATGATATAGCCACCCTTTTTGCTCATGATGAGAAGATTCGCTATTATTATATCCTCAAATTATTACCATTCTCATTAAACGGTGATGCTAAATCTTGGTACAATGCTCTTACTCCTGGTTGTGTGCGTAGTCCCCAGGAGATGATTTATTATTTCTCTGAAAAATATTTTCCTACTCATAAGAAACAAGCTGCCTTATAGGAAATATTTAATTTTGTGCAAATTTAAGAAGAGAGTCTCCCACAAGCTTGGGGGAGGCTTCTCCAATTGCTTAATGCTTTGCCTGATCATCCTCTTAAGAAAAATGAAATATTTGATATCTTCTATAATGGACTAACCGATGCTTCTAGGGATTTCCTAGATAGTTGTGCTAGTTGTGTTTTCAGGGAACGAACTATTGGGCAAGCTGAAGAATTATTGAATAACATATTAAAAAATTATGATGATTGGATCCTTCCTGAACCACCGCTTAAACCCGCTCCGAAGAAGAGGGGTGTCTTATATCCCAGTCCTGAAGATATGCAAGTGGCAAAGAAATCTATGAAGGAAAAAGGTATTAAAGCTGATGATGTCAAAAATTTACCTCCTATTGAAGAAATACATGGGTTTGACACACCACGACCACCTAAGGTGGTAGAGGTAAATTCTCTAATGAAATTCGATGAAAATGATAATTGCTACCTCTTGAGCACTACGTTGGTTTTCCCTTGAAGAGGAAAGGGTGATGCAGCAAAGTAGCGTAAGTATTTCCGTCAGCTTTTGAGAACCAAGGTATCAATCCAGTAGGAGATCACGCTCAAGTCCCACGCACCTACACAAACAAATAAGAACCTCGGAACCAACGCGATAAAGGGGTTGTTAATCCCTTCACGGTCACTTACGAGAGTGAGATCTGATAGATATGATAAGATAATATTTTTGGTATTTTTATGATAAAGATGCAAAGTAAAATAAAAGGCAAAAGAAATAACTAAGTATTGGAAGATTAATATGATGAAAGATAGACCCGGGGGCCATAGGTTTCACTAGTGGCTTCTCTCAAGAGCATAAGTATTATGGTCGGTAAACAAATTATTGTCGAGCAATTGATAGAATTGAGCATAGTTATGAGAATATCTAGGTATGATCATGTATATAGGCATCACGTCCGAGACAAGTAGTGTAGCGACCAGACCTCAAACGGTCCAATCTCGGTGCTCCTGTGTCATCCCTGGATCAGTAATGCTGACACCACACAGTTCTTGAAGGATTTATAACAGAGTAGCAATCACACACTTATTACATCGAGTGTCTCAATAGAGAACTTATTACAATAAATATGGCTTAAGGCCATCTAATAACGATAACAGCGGAAGGCTTAGAAGATAAGTGAGTCCATCAACTCCAACGGCATGACTGAGTATAGAACCACGACCTAAAACTCCTTAATCATCATCTGAAAAGTCTGCAACATTAACGTTGCAGCCCGAAAACGGGTCAGCACATGGAATATGCTGGCAAGGTAACACATAGAGAGTAATGGAATGAAACAGCTATACTATATGCATATTTGGCTGGTGGAAAGCTCTATAGTTACAGTTTTGCGAAAAGCCAATTTTTCCTTACTGCAAAGGAATAAATTTATTTAACTATCACGGTGGTTGTTAAACATTGAGAATGGTTGACAGCATTCTCAATCCCAATTAAACATCATTAAACAAACCCATCAAACTTAATTTTTATAGTAACATGTTGAGATTCACATGATAATCCAAGTACTAGATACTCAAAATGTCCATAACCGGGGACACGTCTAACCATGATTAGTTTATACACTCTGCAGAGGTTTGCGCACTTTTCCCCACAAGACTCGATCTCCTCCGTTGGATTTCTCGCACTACATGGTGTTTGAGAAACGGATGACCGAGACATAGTCTTTCAGAAGCGCTAGCACCTTACGATCGGGAGGACCATACCACCTACATCCCCTACATCTGCTAGTCTACCACTGTAAGAGTTCGCACGACTTAGTCAACTATGCTAGAGCCCATAATAGCTTGTGGCTGCACACGGAAGTTTCTAGCATGAATAATCTCATGATCCCTTTGAGCCTGGGTGGCGGTCCAAAACAAAACAGACAATCCTGGAATACCCAGGTACCTCAATCCACCTAGATGTGTATTTAAGTTGCCACCTTAGATAAACCATTGATTTAAAAGAAATCTCACATCTGTCATGGATATCACTCACCCAATCCACGTCTACTAGCATAGCATAGCAATAATAAGCAAACGTAGAAGTAACTCCCAAAGGTTTGAAAATAAACAGATAATAGGTACTACCTCAACTACTTCCCAAACCCACAATTTAATTAGATCCTAATCATGCAATGTGTGAGGATTGATCTAATGCAATAAAACTGCGTAGTAGGAGGTATGATCAAAGTGTTACTTGCCTTGCTGATGATCCGGGAAACCTAGTGATTCGAAGTAACAAGCGGCGCACTCCGGGTACTCTATCGCAAACAAACAAGCATACAATAAGTACTCAACTAATGCATAGGTAAAACTCAAATAAGAGATCTAACCAGAAAGTTCAACTTAACAACTCCAGTTGGCAAAAAGAATCAAATCGAACGAAGCAACAAAAGACAAACGGCAAACGAAAAAGGCTTCGATTACTATTCTGGATCTAGGGCAATTTTTACAGAAACAAAAACTTGTTTAAGTTGGTTAAACGGAAAGTGGGTTTCGAGACGAAACTCCAGGCGCTAGAATCACTTGATTCTGATAAACGAGCGAAAAGTTATACTAAAACGAAATTCAGATCAGAAATCGCGATCAGAAAAATCACGGATTTAATCCGAGAAAAAGAAAACGACGAACAGTTTAACGAACGAACGTTCGTTAACTGGATCTAAATGACGAACACGTTCGTTAAAACAAATGAACGAGCGAACGCTCACTAAATAGACTAAACAAAAATAAAACCAATCTAATAAAAAAACAAAATCTAAAAAAAATAAACCGCGGCTTTTAAAAAAACCGGGCGGTTTTCTAAAGAAAACCGTTGGCGACGGCGGCTACCTCGGGCGGCGGGGCGGCTCCGGCGAGCGGGCGAGGCGGCGGCTGCGGCTTCGGTGAGCGGCGCGGGGCGGCGGCGAGGCGGCGGGGCGACGCGGGGCGGCGCGGGCGGTGGCAGCAGCGGCGCGGGGCGGCGCGGCGGCGGTGGTGGCGGCGGCTAGGGTTAGGGTTAGGGCGTGGGTGGGCTGGTGGGCTTCGGCGGGGCTCGGGCGGTGCTATTTAAAGGCTGCCCCAGGCGGAGTCCCGCTCGGGTACGGCCCGGAGTCGGTTCGCGTTTTTTTAATAATAACGCACAGAAAAACAAATAAAAGAAATACTAATCGGACTCCAAAAATCCCGAAATAAATTTTCCCCGGCTTCTAAAATCAAGCCGCACAGGATGAACATTTATTTGGGGCCTAAATGCAATTTTGAAAAACACGCATTTTTCCTAAATTCAAATAAAATAGTAAATAAAACCAAATAAAATCTTATTTGATATTTCTTATTAAATACTCAATATTTCTTTATTTTGGGAAAGTCATTTTATTCCCTCTCTCATATTTTTGTAATAGAAATTATTGAAGATAAAATAAATAAAATCAAATGATCTTATTTTCAAAATTTGAGACAACTCAAATATGAAAATAACGAAATCCCCAACTCTCTCCGAGGGTCCTTGAGTTGCGAAAAATTTCTAGGATCAACCAAAATGCAATAAATATGATATGCAATGATGATCTAGTAAGATGAATCTCGCCCTCGAGATTCGGGTTGGCTAGAAAATAGGTGAGGGTGGTCCTTCAGCAAATCTTCCTCTCGTTCCCAAGTGGCTTCCTCCTCCGTGTGGTGGCTCCACTGAACTTTGAAAAACTTGATAACCTTGCTGCAGGTGACTCGACTGGCATACTCTAGAATCTTAACTGGTTTCTCCTCATAGGTCAAATCACTATCCAACTGAATTGCTTCCAGTGGTACCGTATCCCTCAGCGGTATGTCAGCCATCTCTGCGTGGCACTTCTTCAACTGGGATACATGAAACATGTTGTGAACTCCTAACAGTCCTTCGGGTAATTCCAATTTGTAGGCTACTTCTCCCATACGTTCCAACACTTTGTATGGGCCTAAACAACGTGGCGCTAGTTTTCCCTTAACTCCAAAGCGCTTAACTCCTCGAAGTGGTGATACTCGAAGATAAACTCGGTCTCTGACTGTTGGAATATGCCCTAGAGGCAATAATAAAAGTATTATTATTATATTTCTTTGTTCATGATAATTGTCTTTATTCATGCTATAACTGTATTATCCGGAAATTGTAATACACGTGTGAATACATAGACCATAATATGTCCCTAGTAAGCCTCTAGTTGACTAGCTCGTTGATCAACAGATAGTCATGGTTTCCTGGATATGGACATTGGATGTCATTTATAACGGGATCACATCATTAGGAGAATGATGTGATGGACAAGACCTAATCCTAAGCATAGCACAAGATCGTGTAGTTCGTTTGCTAGAGCTTTTCCAATGTCAAGTATCTTTTCCTTTGACCATGAGATCGTGTAACTCCCGGATACCGTAGGAGTGCTTTGGGTGTACCAAACATCACAACGTAACTGGGTGACTATAAAGGTGCACTACAGGTATTTCCGAAAGTGTCTGTTGGGTTGACACGGATCGAGACTGCGATTTGTCACTCCATATAACGGAGAGGTATCACTGGGCCCACTCGGTAATGCATCATCATTATGAGCTCAAGGTGACCAAGTGGTTGATCACGGGATCATGCATTACGGTACGAGTAAAGTGACTTGCCGGTAACGAGACTGAACAAGATATTGAGATACCGACGATCGAGTCTCGGGCAAGTAACATACCGATTGACAAAGGGAATTGTATACGGGGTTGTTTAATCCTCGACATCGTGGTTCATCCGATGAGATCATCGTGGGGCATGTGGGAGCCAACATGGGTATCCAGATCCCGCTGTTGGTTATTGACCGGAGAGTCATCCCGGTCATGTCTGCATGTCTCCCAAACCCGTAGGGTCTACACACTTAAGGTTCGGTGACGCTAGGGTTGTGAAGATATGTATATGCAGTAACCCGAATGTTGTTCGGAGTCCCGGATGAGATCCCGTACGTCACGAGGAGTTCCGGAATGGTCCGGAGGTAAAGAATTATATATAGGAAGTGCTGTTTCGGCCATCGGGACAAGTTTCGGGGTTATCGGTATTGTACCGGGACCACCGGAGGGGTCCCGGGGGCCCACCGGGTGGGGCCACCTGTCCCGGGGGGGCACATGGGCTGTAGGGGTTGCGCCTTGTCCTAGATGGGCCAAGGGCACCAGCCCCAAAAGCCCATGCGCCTAGGGTTCCACTTAAGGGAAGAGTCCCAATGGTGGAAGGCACCTCTAGGTGCCTTGAGGGGGAGGGAAACCTCCCCTTGGCCACCGGCCCTAGGAGATTGGATCTCCTAGGCTAGCGCACCCCCCCTTGGCCCTCCTATATATAGTTGAGGAGAGGGAGGACTTCATACCTCAGCCTTTGGTGCTTCCCTCTCCCCTGTTACATCTCTCCCTCGTAGTACACGGCGAAGCCCTGCTACTGTGACGCCCTGCATCCACCACCACGCCGTCGTGCTGCTGCATCTTCATCAACCTCTCCTTCCCCCTTGCTGGATCAAGAAAGGAGGAGACGTCATCCGCTCCGTACGTGTGTTGAACGCAGAGGTACCGTTCGTTCGGTGCTAGGATCTCCGGTGATTTGAATCACGACGTGTTCGACTACATCAACCCCGTTCTTCGAACGCTTCCGCTCGCGATCTACAAAGGTATGTAGATGCATCCGATCACTCGTTGCTAGATGAACTCCTAGATGGATCTTGGTGAAACGAGTAGGAAATTTTTTGTTTTCTGCAACGTTCCCCATCAGTGGCATCATGAGCTAGGTCTATGCGTAGTTCTTCTTGCGCGAGTAGAACACAATTTGTTGTGGGCGTAGATGTTGTCAACTTACTTGCCGCTACTAGTCTTATCTTGCTTCAACGGTATTGTGGGATGAAGCGGCCCGGACCAACCTTACACGTATGCTTACGTGAGACCGGTTCCACCGACTAACATGCACTAGATGCATAAGGTGGCTGGCGGGTGTCCGTCTCTCCTACTTTAGTTGGAGCGGATTCGATGAAAAGGGTCCTTATGAAGGGTAAATAGAAGTTGACAAATCACGTCGTGGATTTTACGTAGGTCAGAAAACGTTCTTGCTAGAACCCTACTTCAGCCACGTAAAACCTGCAACAACAATTAGAGGACGTCTAACTTGTTTTTGCAGCAAGTGCTTTGTGATATGATATGGCCAAAGTTGTGATGAATGATGAATGGTCTATATGTGATGTATGAGATGTTCATGCTATTGTACAAGGAATCACAACTTACATGTTGATGAGTATGACGGTGACAGGATGATCATGGAGCCCCAAGATGGAGATCAAAGGAGCTATGTGATATTGGCCATATCATGTCACTATTATTATTTGATTGCATGTGATGTTTATCATGTTTTGCATCTTGTTTACTTAGAACGACGGTAGTAAATAAGATGATCCCTTACAACAATTTCAAGAAGTGTTCTCCCCTAACTGTGCACCGTTGCTACAGTTCGTCGTTTCGAAGCACGCCGTGATGATCGGGTGTGATAGATCCTTACGTTCACATACAACGGGTGTAAGACAGTTTTACACATGCAAAACACTTAGGGTTAACTTGACGAGCCTAGCATGTACAGACATGGCCTCGGAACACAGAAGACCGAAAGGTCGAGCATGAGTCGTATAGAAGATACGATCAACATGAAGATGTTCACCGACGTTGACTAGTCCGTCTCACGTGATGATCGGACACGGTCTAGTTAACTCGGATCATGTAATACTTAGATGACTAGAGGGATGTCTAATCTGAGTGGGAGTTCATTAATAATTTGATTAGATGAACTTAATTATCATGAACTTAGTCTAAAATCTTTACAATATGTCTTGTAGATCAAATGGCCAACGTAGTATTCAATTTCAATGCGTTCCTAGAGAAAACCAAGCTGAAAGACGATGGCAGCAACTATACGGACTGGGTCCGGAACCTGAGGATCATCCTCATAGCTGCCAAGAAAGATTATGTCCTACAAGCACCGCTAGGTGATCCACCCGTCCCACAGAACCAAGACGCTATGAACGCTTGGCAGACACGTACTGATGACTATTCCCTCGTTCAGTGCGGCATGCTTTACAGCTTAGAGCCGGGGCTCCAAAAGCGTTTTGAGAGACATGGAGCATATGAGATGTTCGAAGAGCTAAAAATGGTTTTTCAAGCTCATGCCTGGATCGAGGGATATGAAGTCTCCGATAAGTTCTTCAGCTGTAAGATGGAGGAAAATAGTTCTGTCAGTGAGCACATACTCACTATGTCTGGGTTAGATAACCGCTTAACTCAGCTGGGAGTTAATCTCCCGGATGACGCGGTCATTGACAGAATCCTCCAGTCGCTTCCACCAAGCTACAAGAGCTTTGTGATGAACTTCAATATGCAGGGGATGGTGAAGACCATTCCTGAAGTATTTGCTATGCTGAAATCGGCAGAGGTAGAAGTCAAGAAGGAACATCAAGTGTTGATGATGAATAAAACCACTAAGTTCAAGAAGGGCAAGGGTAAAAAGAACTTCAAGAAGGACGGCAAGGAAGTTGCTGCGCCCGGCAAGCAAGCTGCCGGGAAGAAGTCAAAGAATGGACCCAAGCCTGAGACAGAGTGCTTTTATTGCAAAGGGAAGGGTCACTGGAAGCGGAACTGCCCCAAATACTTAGTGGACAAGAAGGCCGGCAACACCAAAGGTATATTTGATATACATGTAATTGATGTGTACCTTACCAGTGCTCATAGTAACTCCTGGGTATTTGATACCGGTGCCATTACTCATATTTGTAACTCACAGCAGGAGCTGCGGAATAAACGGAGACTGGCGAAGGACGAGGTGACGATGCATGTCGGGAATGGTTCCAAGGTCCATGTGATCACCGTCGGCACGCTACCTCTACATTTACCTACGGGATTAGTTATAAACCTCAATAATTGTTATTTAGTGCCATGTTTGAGCATGAACATTGTATCAGGATCTCGTTTAATATGAGATGGCTACTCATTTAAATCCGAGAATAATGGTTGTTCTATTTATATGAGAGATATGTTTTATGGTCATGCTCCGATAGTCAATGGTTTATTCTTAATGAATCTCGAGCGTATTACTACACATGTTCATAGTGTGAGTACCAAAAGATGTAAGGTTGATAATGATAGTCCCACATACTTGTGGCACTGCCGCCTTGGTCACATAGGTGTCAAACGCATGAAGAAGCTCCATGCAGATGGACTTTTAGAGTCTCTTGATTATGAATCATTTGACACGTGCGAACCATGCCTCATGGGAAAAATGACCAAGACTCCGTTCTCAGGAACAATGGAGCGAGCAACCAACTTATTGGAAATCATACATACTGATGTGTGCGGTCCAATGAGTGTTGAGGCTCGCGGTGGCCATCGTTATGTTCTCACCCTCACTGATGACTTGAGTAGATATGGGTATGTCTACTTAATGAAACACAAGTCTGAAACCTTTGAAAAGTTCAAGGAATTTCAGAGTGAGGTTGAAAATCAACGTGACAGGAAAATCAAGTTTCTACGATCAGTTCGTGGAGGAGAATACTTGAGTCACGAATTTGGTACACACTTAAGAAAATGTGGAATAGTTTCACAACTCACGCCGCCTGGAACACCTCAGCGTAACGGTGTGTCCGAACGTCGTAATCGCACTCTATTGGATATGGTGCGGTCTATGATGTCTCTTACTGATTTACCGCTATCTTTTTGGGGCTATGCTTTAGAGACTGCCGCATTCACTTTAAATAGGGCTCCGTCGAAATCCGTTGAGACGACACCGTATGAATTATGGTTTGGGAAGAAACCTAAGCTGTCGTTTCTAAAAGTTTGGGGATGCGATGCTTATGTTAAGAAACTTCAACCTGAAAAGCTCGAACCCAAGTCGGAAAAATGCGTCTTCATAGGATACCCAAAAGAAACTATTGGGTATACCTTCTACCTCAGATCCGAAGGCAAGATCTTTGTTGCCAAAAACGGAATCTTTCTGGAGAAAGAGTTTCTCTCGAAAGAAGTAAGTGGGAGGAAAGTAGAACTCGATGAGGTATTACCTCTTGAACCGGCAAATGGCGCAACTCAAGAAAATGTTCCTGAGGTGCCTGCACCGACTAGAGAGGAAGTTATTGATGATGATCAAGATACTTCTGATCAAGCTCCTACTGAGATTCGAAGGTCCACAAGGACACGTTCCGCACCAGAGTGGTACGGCAACCCTGTCTTGGAAATCATGTTGTTAGACAACGGTGAACCTTCGAACTATGAAGAAGCGATGGCGGGACCGGATTCCGACAAATGGCTAGAAGCCATGAAATCCGAGATAGGATCCATGTATGAAAACGAAGTATGGACTTTGACTGACTTGCCCATTGAACGGCGAGCCATAGAAAATAAATGGATCTTTAAGAAGAAGACAGACGCGGATGGTAATGTGACCATCTATAAAGCTCGGCTTGTCGCTAAGGGTTATCGACAAGTTCAAGGGGTTGACTACGATGAGACTTTCTCACCGGTAGCGAAGCTAAAGTCCGTCCGAATCATGTTAGCAATTGCCGCATTCTACGATTATGAAATATGGCAAATGGACGTCAAAACGGCATTCCTTAATGGTTTCCTTAAGGAAGAATTGTATATGATGCAGCCGAAAGGTTTTGTTGATCCTAAGAATGCTGACAAGGTGTGCAAGCTCCAACGCTCGATTTATGGGCTGGTGCAAGTATCTCGGAGTTGGAACATTCGCTTTGATGAGATGATCAAAGCGTTTGGGTTTACGCAGACTTATGGAGAAGCCTGCGTTTACAAGAAAGTGAGTGGGAGCTCTGTAGCATTCCTCATACTATATGTAGATGACATACTTTTGATGGGAAATGATATAGAACTCTTGGACAGCATCAAGGCCTACTTGAATAAGAGTTTTTCAATGAAGGACCTTGGAGAAGCTACTTATATATTAGGCATCAAGATCTATAGGGATAGATCGAGACGCCTCATAGGTCTTTCACAAAGCACGTACCTTGAGAAGATTTTGAAGAAGTTCAAAATGGATCAGTCCAAGAAAGGGTTCTTGCCTATTTTGCAAGGTATGAAATTGAGCTCGGCTCAATGCCCGACCACGGCAGAAGATATAGAAGAGATGAGTGTCATCCCCTATGCCTCAGCCATAGGTTCTATTATGTATGCCATGCTGTGTACCAGACCTGATGTAAACCTTGCCGTAAGTTTGGTAGGAAGGTACCAAAGTAATCTTGGCAAGGAACACTGGACAGCGGTCAAGAATATCCTGAAGTACCTGAAAAGGACTAAGGAAATGTTTCTCATTTATGGAGGTGACGAAGAGCTCGTCGTAAAGGGTTACGTCGACGCTAGCTTCGACACAGATCTGGATGACTCTAAGTCACAAACCGGATACGTGTATATGTTGAATGGTGGAGCAGTGAGCTGGTGCAGCTGCAAGCAGAGCGTCGTGGCGGGATCTACATGTGAAGCGGAGTACATGGCAGCCTCGGAGGCAGCACATGAAGCAATATGGGTGAAGGAGTTCATCACCGACCTAGGAGTCATACCCAATGCGTCGGGGCCAATCAAACTCTTTTGTGACAACACTGGGCTATTGCACTTGCCAAGGAGCCCAGGTTTCACAAGAAGACAAGGCACATCAAGCGTCGCTTCAACTCCAATCGTGAAAATGTTCAAGATGGAGACATAGAGATTTGTAAAGTACATACGGACCTGAATATAGCAGATCCGTTGACTAAACCTCTCCCTAGGGCAAAACATGATCAACACCAGAATTCCATGGGTGTTCGATTCATCACAATGTAACTAGATTATTGACTCTAGTGCAAGTGGGAGACTGTTGGAAATATGCCCTAGAGGCAATAATAAAAGTATTATTATTATATTTCTTTGTTCATGATAATTGTCTTTATTCATGCTATAACTGTATTATCCGGAAATCGTAATACACGTGTGAATACATAGACCATAATATGTCCCTAGTAAGCCTCTAGTTGACTAGCTCGTTGATCAACAGATAGTCATGGTTTCCTGGCTATGGACATTGGATGTCATTGATAACGGGATCACATCATTAGGAGAATGATGTGATGGACAAGACCTAATCCTAAGCATAGCACAAGATCGTGTAGTTCGTTTGCTAGAGCTTTTCCAATGTCAAGTATCTTTTCCTTTGACCATGAGATCGTGTAACTCCCGGATACCGTAGGAGTGCTTTGGGTGTACCAAACGTCACAACGTAACTGGGTGACTATAAAGGTGCACTACAGGTATTTCCGAAAGTGTCTGTTGGGTTGACACGGATCGAGACTGGGATTTGTCACTCCATATAACGGAGAGGTATCACTGGGCCCACTCGGTAATGCATCATCATTATGAGCTCAAGGTGACCAAGTGGTTGATCACGGGATCATGCATTATGGTACGAGTAAAGTGACTTGCCGGTAACGAGACTGAACAAGATATTGAGATACCGACGATCGAGTCTCGGGCAAGTAACATACCGATTGACAAAGGGAATTGTATACGGGGTTGTTTAATCCTCGACATCGTGGTTCATCCGATGAGATCATCGTGGAGCATGTGGGAGCCAACATGGGTATCCAGATCCCGCTGTTGGTTATTGACCGGAGAGTCGTCCCGGTCATGTCTGCATGTCTCCCGAACCCGTAGGGTCTACACACTTAAGGTTCGGTGACGCTAGGGTTGTGAAGATATGTATATGCAGTAACCCGAATGTTGTTCGGAGTCCCGGATGAGATCCTAGATGTCACGAGGAGTTCCAGAATGGTCCGGAGGTAAAGAATTATATATAGGAAGTGCTGTTTCGGCCATCGGGACAAGTTTCAGGGTTATCGGTATTGTACCGGGACCACCGGAGGGGTCCCGGGGGCCCACCGGGTGGGGCCACCTTCCCGGGGGGCCACATGGGCTGTAGGGGTTGCGCCTTGGCCTAGATGGGCCAAGGGCACCAGCCCCAAAAGCCCATGCGCCTAGGGTTCCACTTAAGGGAAGAGTCCCAATGGTGGAAGGCACCTCTAGGTGCCTTGAGGGGGAGGGAAACCTCCCCTTGGCCGCCGGCCCTAGGAGATTGGATCTCCTAGGCTGGCGCACCCCCCCTTGGCCCTCCTATATATAGTTGAGGATAGGGAGGACTTCATACCTCACCCTTTGGTGCTTCCCTCTCCCCTGTTACATCTCTCCCTCGTAGTACACGGCGAAGCCCTGCTACTGTGACGCCCTGCATCCACCACCACGCCGTCGTGCTGCTGGATCTTCATCAACCTCTCCTTCCCCCTTGCTGGATCAAGAAAGGAGGAGACGTCATCCGCTCCGTACGTGTGTTGAACGCGGAGGTACCGTCCGTTCGGTGCTAGGATCTCCGGTGATTTGAATCACGACGTGTTCGACTACATCAACCCCGTTCTTCAAACGCTTCCGCTCGCGATCTACAAAGGTATGTAGATGCATCCAATCACTCGTTGCTAGATGAACTCCTCGATGGATCTTGGTGAAACAAGTAGGAAAGTTTTTGTTTTCTGCAACGTTCCCCATCACCGACTTCGTAACCTGTCTCCTTGCGTTTAGAGTCTGCATAACTCTTCTGCCTAGATTGAGCTACCTTTAGTCTGTCGCGAATTAATTCCACTTTCTGTTCATATTCCTTTATCAGATCCGGTCCAAACAACTAGCGATCTCCAACTTCATCCCAGGACAATGGGGTCCTGCACCTCCTTCCGTACAAGGCTTCGAAAGGGGCCATCTTCAAACTGGATTGGTAGCTGTTGTTGTAAGAGAACTCTGCATATGGCAAACTCTCATCCCAACTAGATCCATAATCTAGCGCACAAGATCTTAGCATATCCTCCAAGATCTGGTTGACTCTCTCAGTCTGTCCATCTGTCTGCGGGTGGAAAGCTGTGCTAAACTCTAGTCTGGTTCCCAAAGTCTCATGCAACTGATTCCAAAACTTTGAAGTAAACTGGGTTCCTCTATCTGATACAATGCTCCTCGGAACTCCATGGAGACATACAATCCTGGTCATGTATATCTTTGCCAACTTTGCACTGGTATAGGTAGTCTTCACTGGAATGAAATGAGCTACCTTTGTCAAATGATCGACAACAACCCATATCGAGTCATAGCCTGAACGTGTTCTGGGCAATCCTGTAATAAAATCCATGCCTAGCTTATCCCACTTCCATTCGGGTATCGGCAATGGTTGTAGCAATCCTGCTGGCTTCTGATGCTCTTCCTTCACTCTCTGACATACATCACAAACTGCTACGTACTCCGCAATATCCTTCTTCATTCCGGTCGACCAGAAAATATCCTTCAAATCCAAATACATCTTGGTATTTCCTGGGTGAATCGAATATGGTGAATCATGGGCCTCTTGCAGAATTAGCTTTCTAATCTCCGGATCATTTGGTACATAGACGCGGTCTTCAAACTATAAGGTATCGTGCTCATCCTCACGAAATCCCTTAGCTTTTCCTTTGCTAATTTTCTTCTTAATAGAAGCAATCTCCTTGTCAGTCCTTTGGACTTCTCTGATTTTATCCATCAATGTAGACTGAATCTCCAATGCTGCTACATAGCCTCTCGGGACTATTTCTAAACATAACTCTCGAAGATTTTCGGCTAACTCCCTTGGTAATTCTCCCGTCATTAGGGTGTTGACATGGATCTTACGGCTTAATGCGTCAGCTACTACATTAGCCTTTCCGGGGTGATAATGCAATTTCATATCATAATCCTTGATGAGCTCCAACCATCTCCTTTGTCTGAGATTCAACTCCTTCTGTGTGAAAGTATACTTCAAACTCTTGTGATCCGCGTACACCTCGCAATGGTTTCCAATCAGAAAATGTCTCCAAGTCTTCAGTGCATGCACTACGGCTGCTAACTCCAAATCATGCTTAGCATAATTCAACTCATGAGGCTTAAGCTGTCATGAGGCATATGAAACAACTCTCCCTTCCTGCATAAGCACTGCTCCAAGTCCTCGACGTGAAGCGTCACAATACACCTCATAATCCTTGGTCTGGTCTGGCAAAATCAACACTGGTGAAGTAACCAAACGTTTCTTCAACTCCTGAAAACTAGCCTCACATTCCTCCGTCCATATGAACTTGGTATCCTTCTTCAACAACTCCGTCATAGGCTTTGCAATCTTTGAGAAATTTTCAATAAACCTCCGGTAGTATCCTATGAGTCCAAGAAACCTCTGGATCTCTCCCACGGTGGTTGGTGCTTCCCACTTGGTCACGGTATCAACTTTAGTGGGATCTACTTCTATTCCTTCTCCAGATATAATGTGTCCGAGAAATCCAACTTCCTTCAACCAAAACTCACATTTGCTAAACTTGGCATATAATTGATGTTCTCTGATTTTCCAAGAACCAAACGCAAATGTTCCTTATGCTCCTCTTCATTCTTCGAGTAAACCAGGATATCATCAATGAACACTATGACGAACTTATCCAAGAACTCCATAAACACTTTGTTCATCATGTTCATAAAATATGCAGGTGCGTTAGTCAGACCAAATGACATAACGGTATACTCGTACAGCCCATACCTGGTGGTAAAAGCCGTCTTGGGTATATCCTGTTCCCGAATCTTCAACTGGTGGTATCCTTATCGCAAATCGATCTTGGAAAATACCTTAGCTCCTTGCAATCGATCAAACAGATCATTAATCATCGGTAGTGGGTACTTGTTCTTGATGGTTACTTCATTCAATCCTCGATAATCGACAACCATCCTTAACGATCCATCCTTCTTCTCCACTAGAAGTACTGGCGATCCCCAAGGTGAGGAACTTGGGCAAATATATCCTTTATCCAGTAACTCCTTAATTTGCTTCTTAATTTCCACCAAATCCTTTGCAGGCATCCTATATGGTCTCTTTGATATTGGCCCTGTGCCTGGCAATAGCTCAATCAAAAACTCAATATCTCTATCCGGTGGCATGCCTGGCAACTCTTCTGGAAATACTTCGGGGAAATCCTTTACTACTGGTACTTCCTCCTGCACAACTCCTGTTAAGCAATTTACTTGAGTCCTCTTTGGCACATGTCGGGATACATACTTGATCCTTCTCCCTTCTGGGGTGGTAAGCAAAATTGACTTATTAGCACATTCAATATTCCCTTCATACTTTGATAACCAATCCATGCCTAATATCACATCCAATCCTTGGGATTCCAATACTATTAGGTCCGAGGGAAAAACATAGTTACCAATCCTTAATGGTAACCGATCACACCATGGACTAGCCGTATATTCTGCTCCAGGCGAGGTTACTAACATGGGTGACCTAAGGGCTTGGGTTGGTAGTTTATACTTATCCACAAATCCCCTGGATATGTATGAATGCGATGCACCAGTATCGAAAAGAAGGAGTGCACTAAATGACTTAACCAACAACTTACCGATTACTGCATTCGGCTGTTCTTCAACCTCCTCCACACTAACATGGTTGAACTGTCCCTTGTTGAAAGGGTTCGGCTTCTTCCCAGAGCTTCCATTGCCATTTCCATTTTGTGATTCAGGACATTCATTGGCATAATGTCCGGTCTTCTGGCACTTAAAGCAAGTGACTTGGCTCAGGTCTTTCTTGGCTGGGGTTGATGGGTTGGTACGGTTCTGGCCGTTGCTTCCTCCATTACCATTACCATTCCTGGGGCCATTGTGATTGTGCGAGCTACCTCCTCCATGGGTATGCTGAAAATGTCCTCCCGGTCTAGGAGTAAATCGTGGCTTCTGCTGAGCTCCTGAATTGTAGTTTCCTTGTGCATACTTCCTCTTGCGATTTTCAATTTGCTGCTGCTTCCCTTCAATCATAAGAGCATGATCTACCAACTCCTGGTAGTTGTTGAAGTTTGCTACCATCAACTGCATGCTCAACTCATCATTTAGTCCTTCTAGAAACTTCTCCTGCTTAGCTGCATCCGTAGCAACGTCATCTGGGGCATAACATGCTAATTTACTAAAGTCCTCCACATACTGGCCAACTGTCTGTCCTCCTTGGCGCAAGTTGCGAAACTCTCGCTTCTTCAAGGCCATAGCTCCTGCTGAAACATGGGCAGTTCGAAAAGCCTGCTGAAACTGGTCCCATGTGACAGTGTCAAGAGGGAAAGTGGCTGTGAAATTCTCCCACCATGATGCTGCAGGTCCTTCAAGCTGATGTGTGGCAAACTTCACCTTCTCCGCATCTGTGCATCCTGCTGTGGTCAACTCTCTAGCTGTCTTGCGGAGCCAATCATCTGCTACTATCGGCTCGGTGCTACTGGAAAACACCGGCAGATTCAGCCTAAGAAAACGGGCTAAGTGATCAACAGGTGGTGGTGGTGGGTTGTTGTTGTTGTTCCCCTGATTCTGATTCTGGACTAGCAACTTCATCAATGTGTTCTGCTGCTAGATCAACTGAGTGAGCTCCGGTGGAAAGGTAAATCCGGGGTCACGTCTCGGAGGCATCTGAGGGTTTAGAAAAGATGAGATTTAAGAATAGAGGGAGTCTAAAGAGAAAACACTACCCATATGCACATGAGGCAAAAGCAAACAATTCACTTCATTCAATCAAACAAGGGCATACAATCGATCTAACTATCGCAAAAGTGCTCGGACTACTGTATTTACATGGTGGACTACTACTACTGATGAGGTGGTCTACTATAAGTATTCTTCGGTTGCAGACTCCATGATATCTGCTCCGGCTTCATCAACATAGTCATCATCGCTATCATTTGGATCCGAGTCGGTGTCATCGATGATGATGTAGTCTTCCGGGCGAATCTCCTTGGGTTCTTCGTCTTCATCTACTGGTGTAGGGCCTCCCATAAATATCCCGATCTTCATTGTTAGGTCGGCATTCTTATCCACTAATACTTCAATTTCTTCTTCATAATCTTCACGTGTAGCCTTGAGTTCTTCCTCCAGTTCCTTGATTCTTGTACTTGCCTTCTTCAGGTCTATCATGTCGGCGCACATCTGGTTCTCCTGACGTCGAATGTGCTGGTTTAATTCCTGGATAAAAGCTGCAATTGATCTATCCTTTCTGGTGCTGATCATCTCCCAGTGCTCATCTCGGCACCCACAAATCTGGTAGATAGTATCCTTGAGATCATTGCGGTAGACTTCTCCCATGCGTCCCATGGCGATGTGAACTGCCATGCTCTTTCCTAGACTCCAAGTTGGTGCATCAAAAGAAAACTCTATGGGCTCAGTGACTGGCATGAACGTCCTTCCTGGAACTTGAACTTGAATCATCCAGCGCTCTTCTTCAGGTAAAGTGGCGTTGTAGGTTCCGGTGAAGCTTGGTACTCCTATGTTCAGGTATCTAGTGACTTCCTTCAAGTGACGTCCAAAGGGTGTATCTTCATCCGGTTGCGTGGACTTTGTTCCTTGCATCCTCCATCCTAAAGAGTAGAAAAGATGAGAGGTCAGAAGAGAAGAGAGTGAGTTGTGATCTAGGTCTTTAGCATAGTGGTCGTGTCCTACAGTCAGTGTGTGCTCTGATACCATCTTGTAGCGACCAGACCTCAGACGGTTCAATCTCTGTGCTCCGGTGTCATCCCTGGATCAGTAATGCTGACACCACACAGTACTTGAAGGATTTATAACAGAGTAGCAATCACACACTTATTACATCGAGTGTCTCAATAGAGAACTTATTACAATAAATATGGCTTAAGGCCATCTAATAACGATAACAGCGGAAGGCTTAGAAGATAAGTGAGTCCATCAACTCCAACGGCATCACTGAGTATAGAACCACGACCTAAAACTCCTTAATCGTCGTCTGAAAAGTTTGCAACATTAACGTTGCAGCCCGAAAACGGGTCAGCACATGGAATATGCTGGCAAGGTAACACATAGAGAGTAATGGAATGAAACAGCTATACTATATGCATATTTGGCTGGTGGAAAGCTCTATAGTTACAGTTTTGCGAAAAGCCATTTTTCCCTACTACAAAGGAATAAATTTATTTAACTATCATGGTGGTTGTTAAACATTGAGAATGGTTGACAGCATTCTCAATCCCAATTAAACATCATTAAACAAACCCATCAAACTTAATTTTTATAGTAACATGTTGAGATTCACATGATAATCCAAGTACTAGATACTCAAGATGTCCATAACCGGGGACACGGCTAACCATGATTAGTTTATACACTCTGCAGAGGTTTGCGCACTTTTCCCCACAAGACTCGATCTCCTCCGTTGGATTTCTCGCACTACATGGTGTTTGAGAAACGGATGACCGAGACATAGTCTTTCAGAAGCGCTAGCACCTTACGATCAGGTAGACCGTACCACCTACATCCCCTACATCTGCTAGTCTACCACTGTAAGAGTTCGCATGACTTAGTCAACTATGCTAGAGCCCATAATAGCTTGTGGCTGCACACAGACGTTTCTAGCATGAATAATCTCATGATCCCTTTGAGCCTGGGTGGCGGTCCAAAAGAAAGCAGGCAATCCTGGAATACCCAGGTACCTCAATCCACCCAGATGTGTATTTAAGTTGCCACCTTAGATAAACCATTGATTTAAAAGAAATCTCACATCTGTCATGGATATCACTCACCCAATCCACGTCTACTAGCATAGCATAGCAATAATAAGCAAACGTAGAAGTAACTCCCAAAGGTTTGAAAATAAAAAGGTAATAGGTACTACCTCAACTACTTCCCAAACCCACAATTTAATTAGATCCTAATCATGCAATGTGTGAGGATTGATCTAATGCAATAAAACTGGGTAGTAGGAGGTATGATCAAAGTGTTACCTGCCTTGCTGATGATCCGGGAAACCTAGTGATTCGAAGTAACAAGCGGCGCATTCCGGGTACTCTATCACAAACAAACAAGCATACAATAAGTACTCAACTAATGCACAGGTAAAACTCAAATCGAATCGAACGAAGCAACGAAAGACAAATGACAAAAGAAAAAGGCTTCGATTACTATTCTGGATCTAGGGCAATTTTTACAGAAACAAAAACTTGTTTAAGTTGGTTAAACAGAAAGAGGGTTTCGAGAAGAAACTCGAGGCGCTTGAATCGCCTGATTCCGATAAACGAGCGAAAAGTTATACTAAAACGAAAGTCGGATCAAAAATCGCGATCAGAAAAATCGCGGATTTAATCCGAGAAAAAGAAAATGATGAACAGTTTAAAGAACGAATATTTGTTAACTGGATCTAAACGACGAACACGTTCGTTAAAACGAATGAGCGAGCGAACGCTCACTAAATAGACTAAACCGAAAATAAAACCGATCTAATAAAAAAACAAAATCTAAAAAAATAAACCGCGGCTTTTAAAAAAAACCGGGCGGTTTTCTTTAGAAAACCGCCGGCGACGGCGGCTACCTCGGGCGGCGGGGCGGCTTCTGCGAGCGGGCGAGGCGGCGGCGGCTCCGGCGAGGCGGTGGGGCGACACGGGGCAGCGCGGGCGGCGGCAGCAGTGGCGCGTGGCGGCGCGGCAGCGGCGGCGGCGGCGGGGCGGCGACTAGGGTTAGGGTTAGGGCGCGGGTGGGCTGGTGGGCTGCGGCGGGGCTCGGGCGGCGCTATTTAAAGGCTGCCCCGGGCGGAGTCCCGCTCGGGTACCGTCCGGAGTCGGTTCGCGTTTTTTTATAAATAATAACACGCAAAAAAACAAATAAAAGAAATACTAAACGGACTCCAAAAATCCCGAAATAAATTTTCCCTGGCTTCTAAAATCAAGCCGCACAGGATGAACATTTATTTGGGGCCTAAATGCTATTTTGAAAAACGCGCATTTTTCCTAAATTCAAATAAAATAGCAAATAAAACCAAATAAAATCTTATTTGATTTTTCTTATTAAATCCTCAATATTTCTTTATTTTGGGAAATTCATTTTATTCCCTCTCTCATATTTTTGTAATAGAAATTATTGAAGATAAATAAATAAAATCAAATGATCCTATTTTCAAAATTTGAGACAACTCAAATATGAAAATAACGAAATCCCCAACTCTCTCCGAGGGTCCTTGAGTTGCGAAAAATTTCTAGGATCAACCAAAATGCAATAAATATGATATGAAATGATGATCTAGTGTATAACATTCCAAATTGAAAATTTGGGATGTTACAAGTAGACCGAAATGATTCTAAATCTACTACTATTACTCCACACATCGACCGCTATCCAGCATGCATCTAGAGTATTAAGTTCATAAGAACAGAGTGATGCTTTAAGGAAGATGACATGATGTAGAGGGATAAACTCATGCAATATGATATAAACCCCATCTTTTTATCCTCGATGGCAACAATACAATACGTGTCGGTTCCCTTTCTGTCACTGGGATCGAGCACCGCAAGATTGAACCCAAAGCTAAGCACTTCTCTCATTGCAAGAAGGATCAATCTAGTAGGCCAAACCAAACTGATAATTTGAAGAGACTTGCAAAGATAAACCAATCATACATAAAAGAATTCAGAGGAGAATCAAATATTGTTCATAGATCATCTGGATCATAAACCCACAATTCATCGGATCTCGACAAACACACCGTAAAAGAAGATTACATCGAATAGATCTCCAAGAGAATGAAGAAGAACTTTGTATTGAGATCCAAAGAGAGAAAAGAAGCCATCTAGCTAATAACTATGGACCCGTAGGTCTGAAATAAACTACTCACACATCACCGGAGAGGCCATGGAGTTGATGTAGAGGCCCTCCGTGATCAATGCCCCTCCGGCGGAGCTCCGGAAAAGGCCCCAAGATGGGATCTCTCGGTTACAGAAGGTTGCGGCGGTGGAATTAGGTTTTCGTGGTGCTCCTGGATGTTTGGGGGGTACGTGGACTTATATAGGAGGAAGAGGTACGTCGGTGGAGCAACGGAGGGCCCACATGTGTGGAGGGCGTGCCCAGGGGGTAGGCGCGCCCCCTGCCTCGTAACTTCCACCCTTGTTTCTTGACGGCCACTCAAAGTCTCCTGGATCACGTTTGTTGAGAAAATCACGTTACTGAAGGTTTCATTCCGTTTGGACTCCGTTTGATATTCCTTTTCTTCGAAACCCTAAAATAGGCAAAAATAGCAATTTGGCTGGGCCTCCGGTTAGTAGGTTAGTCCAAAAAATGATATAAAAGTGTAAAATAAAGCCCATTAACATCCAAAATAGATAATATAATAGCATGGAGCAATCAAAAATTATTGATACGTTAGAGACATATCAAGCATCCCCAAGCTTAATTCCTGCTCGTCCTTGAGTAGGTAAATGATAAAAGAAGAATTTTTGATGTGGAATGCTTTCTAACATATTTCTCAATGTAATTTTTATTTATTGTGGCATGAATGTTTAGATCTGAAAGATTCAAGATAAAAGTTTAATATAGACATAGAAATAATAATACTTCAAGCATACTAACTAAGCAACTATGTCTTCTCAAAATAACATGACCAAAGAAAGTTATCCCTACAAAATCATATAGTCTGACTATGATCTATCTTCACAACACAAAATATTTAAATCATGCACAACCCCGATGACAAGCCAAGCAATTGTTTCATACTTTTGATGTTCTCAAACTTTTTCAATCTTCACGTAATATATGAGCATGAGCCATGGATATAGCACTATATGTGGAATAGAATGGTGGTTGTGGAGAAGACAAAAAGGAGAAGATAGTCTCACATCAGCTAGGCGTATCAACAGGCTATGGAGATGCCCATCAATAGATATCAATGTGAGTGAGTAGGGATTTCCATGCAACGGATGCACTAGGGCTATAAGCATATGAAAGCTCAACAAAAGAAACTAAGTGGGTGTGCATCCAATTTGCTGGCTCATGAAGACCTAGGGCATTTTGAGGAAGCCCATCATTAGAATATACAAGCCAAGTTCTAGAATGAAAAATTCCCACTAGTATATGAAAGTGATAACATAGGAGACTCTCTATCATGAAGATCATGGTGCTACTTTGAAGCACAAGTGTGGAAAAAGGATAGTAGCATTGTCCCTTATCTCTTTTTCTCTCATTTTTTTATTTGGGCCTTTTTTTTGCTTTTTGGCCTCTTTTTTTCGTCTGGAGTCTCATCCCGACTTGTAGGGGAATCATAGTATCCATCATCCTTTCCTCATTTGGGACAATGCTCTTATAATGATGCTCATCACACTTTATTCACTTACAACTCAAGAATTACAACTCAATACTTAGAACAAAATATGACTCTATGTGAATGCCTCGGGCGGTGTATCGGGATGTGCAATGATGCATGAGTGACATGTATGAAGAATTATGAACGGTGGCTTTGCCACAAATACGATGTCAACTACATGATCATGCAAGCAATATGACAATGATGAAGATATCATAATAACGGAACAGTGGAAAGTTGCATGTCAATATATCTCGGAATGGCTATGGAAATGCCATAATAGGTAGGTATGGTGGCTGTTTTGGGGAAGGTATATGGTGGGTTTATGGTACCGGCGAAAGTTGTGCGATACTAGAGAGGCTAGCAATGGTGGAAGGGTGAGAGTGCGTATAATCCATGGACTCAACATTAGTCATAAAGAACTCACATACTTATTGCAAAAATTTATTAGTTATCGAAACAAAGTATTACGCGCATGCTCCTAGGGGGATAGATTGGTAGGAAAAGACCATCGCTTGTCCCCGACCGCGACTCATAAGGAAGACAATCAATAAATAAATCATGCTCCGACTTCATCACATAAAGGTTCACCATACGTGCATGCTACGGGAATCACAAACTTCAACACAAGTATTC
The DNA here is from genome assembly GCF_003073215.2 of Triticum urartu. Taxonomy (NCBI): domain Eukaryota; kingdom Viridiplantae; phylum Streptophyta; class Magnoliopsida; order Poales; family Poaceae; genus Triticum; species Triticum urartu. Next base: position 445,655,654 of record NC_053022.1, on the reverse strand, counting down.
CTCAAATTCACAACTATTCAACTAGCATGACTCTAATATCACTCATAGAAGTGCATTGAATACTATGAGAAGTTTGATTGGTTATCTTTGCAAGTCTCTTTGAATTATCAGTTTGGTTTGGCCAACTAGATTGATCTTTCTTGCAATGGGAGAAGTGCTTAGCTTTGGGTTCAATCTTGCGGTGTCCTTTCCCAGTGACAGTAGGGGCAGCAAGGCACGTATTGTATTGTTGCCATCGAGGATAACAAGATGGGGTTTTCATCATATTGCATGAGTTTATCCCTCTACATCATGTCATCTTGCTTAAGGCGTTACTCTGTTTTTAACTTAATACTCTAGATGCATGCTGGATAGCGGTCGATGAGTGGAGTAATAGTAGTAGATGCAGGCAGGAGTCGGTCTACTTGTCTCAGGCGTGATGCCTATATACATGATCATACCTAGATATTCTCATAACTATGCTCAGTTCTGTCAATTGCTCAACAGCAATTTGTTCACCCACCGTAGAATACCTATGCTCTCGAGAGAAGCCACTAGTAAAACCTATGGCCCCCGGTTCTATCTTCATCATATTAATCTCCTACTACTTAGTTATTTCCTTTCACTACAAAAAAAAGACACATCCATGACATTTTGGGCCGAACGAAATTTTTTTCTGTCATACATATGACAGTTCTATGACGATAATTGTGACAAAACCCGGTATCATCATAGATGTGGTGGGCTCCTACTTCTATGAAAAAAATCATGACAGAAAATGGGCTTTTCATCCTGGGCGTGCTTGAGATGCAGCTGCATGACATTCTTTGGGCCGTCCATGACGGAAAAAACCGTGGTAGAAGCGAGGGGGAGGAAAATTTAGGGGAGTTCCCGGTTACTCTCGTACACGTACGCGCGTGTGTGCTAGGCGTTGGCTCTAAATGAACCCGAGCGAGGCGTTGGGCTCTAACTGAACCCGAGCGATTGCACTGCAGGCTACGCGTTACTGAACCCGAGCGATCGATCGATGGCTATTAACTGAACCCGATAGAGCGATTCCTTCGCTACTGCTGCTAACTGAAGCCGATCGATGGGATGAATAGTGAGCATTGCGGGGGGGGGGGGGCGTTGCCTCTGGATGAACAGGACCCCGTGGTGTGGTGGAGGGCTGGATGAATAGTAGACGGTGGAGGGGTGCCCGTGGAGGGGTGGATGAACAGGACCCCGTGGTGTGGAGGGCTGGATGAACAGTAGACGGTGGAGGGGTGGTTGAACAGGACCCCGTGGTGTGGAGGGCTGGATGAACAATAGACGGTGGAGGGGTGCCCGTGGTGGGGTGGTTGAACATGACCTCGTGGTGTGGAGGGCTGGATGAATAGTAGACGGTGGAGGGGTGGTTGAATAGTAGCCGGTGGAGTAGCGCGCGGTGGAGGCTGGATGAACAGGAGCCTGTGGAGGCTGGATGAACAGGAGCCCGTGGAGGCTGGAGGAGGTCGACGGTGGAGATGAACAGTATCCCGTGGAGTCCCGTTTTGTGGTACGCCACACCCCTCCCGATGAACAGGACCCCCGTTTCGACCGTAGCGCTCCAACACAAGTCCGTTTCCTCCGTTTTGTGGTACGCCACACCCCACCGATGAACAGGACCCCCGTTTCGACCGTAGGAGGTCCATTTCCTCCGTTTTGCGGTACGCCAGACCCCTCCCGATGAACAGGATCCCGTTTCGAACGTGGCCGGTCGAACACAAGGCCGTTTCCTCCGTTCTGCGGTACGCCAGGCCTCGTTTCCATCACCTGTTCCGTCCAAGCCCTCCCGATGAACACGTCGCATTCCGTTGCCTCCCCATGAACACGACGCATTCTGTTGTCTCCCCATGAACACGACGACGACGCTGTTTCTCCGTTCCTACCCAGCCATGTACACGAGCCCTGGCCGTACGTATGTGCGAGTAGGCGTTCGAGACCCCGCCCGTATGTACACATACGTGGCCGTATTTTCTTTCTTGCACCCTGGCCGCTGTACGTACGTATAAATGTTACGTGCGCGCCTCTACTACGACACGTGCGCGCCTCTACTACGACACGTGCGCGCCTCTACATCGACCAGTATGTACGTACATGTTCGCGACCAGAATGACAACGCTACGTACGCTTCGACCAGGTTGGTCCCGACTGTCAGGAACTTCCTTGCCTGCGAAGATGTAGCTGGTCGGTCCCAGCAGTCAGGGGGTGAATTGTTTTTTTTTGCCCAAACGCACTTCCTTGCGTGTGAAGATGTAGCTGGTGGGTCCCAGCAGTCAGGGGGAAACATTTTTTCACGAAATACAGTGGCCCGTCCGGTGGGTCCCAGCTGTCAGGTGGAGGAATCATTATTTTCCGCGTAATAAGGAGGCACTTCCTTGCTGCGGCCGTGGACCCAGCTGTCAGCCTCTCCACGTACAGTCCACGTCCGATGGAAGTTGTTCCTTGACCACGTTGACCACGCCGCACCGAGAGCACCAGGGCGGTGGATGACGGCGAGGCCTAGGAAGGGGACAACACGGAGGCAGGGAAGACTCGGCAGTTGTTTCCCACACGGAGGGGAGTACGAATGTACGAGGGTTTACTGGTTCGTTTGCCATTGCCGGAGAATAACAGCATGTGTAGGTGAGTAGAGGGATGGCTAGACCAGCGATGGGAGTACGGTCGGGCGGTGAGGCCTGCGCGGCAGCACAGCTGGCCGCGAGGAGGAGGGAGCAGGCAGTCCCGCCGACGCTTGTTTGAGCAGCTAGAGCAGGAAGAGCAGAGATTGAAGAAGCACAACGGCCGTTGGATGGACATCTAATAGTCAGTGCTTATGCGTCAACCTTTTTTAGGAAAGCCTCAAATCTGTGGAAAACAGCATATAGCCCATCTGCCATTATTTCTAATAATTTACAGCCCATTTTCTAATTCTTAAGGTTTTTTTGGAGCCCATATTCTTTTTGTTAGCATTACAACCCATATTGTGGCAACGGTTAAAAAATTATACGAAATTTTGCATATTTCGGTGCGGTCCGAACTGTTTTTAATCCCGAAATTTCGACTCACATTCAAACTGATTTTAAAAATAAATGTATATCAATATAAAATCCAACAAATTCTCCACGCATAAAAATTAATGTAATTTAAAATCTTGAAATGAAAAAAAAGATATTTGAAACTAATTGCCGGTTTGATGTGTTTTAAAAATGTACAACCCATTGCTCATTACTGATGGGCCATTTTCTCGGCTAGCCGAATGAAAGCTCTCCTCGTCTTGAAAGATTTGCAGCCCAATAGGCCTGACAAAGCGACTTACTTGGCAAATCACAAAAAAACTGGGCTGTGGCCATGGACCCAGCTGTCAGCCTCTCCAGGTATAGTACTCTTCCGATGGAAGTCGTTCCTTGACCACATTGACCACGCCGCGCGGAGAGCACCATGGCGGTGGACGACGGCAAGGCCAAGGAAGGGGACGACGCGGCAGTGGAAGCCCGCGCGGAGAGGACTACGAGGGTTCACTGGTTCGGCTGCGGTGTGAGGCTGCCGTCGCCGCAGGGCCTGGCCAGCGGTGGGAATATTAGGGGGCGGTGAGGCCTCTGCGGCAGCACAGCCGGCCATGGGAGGCAGGAGCATGCGGCATGACCGGCGCTGCTTTGGGCGGCTGGAGCAAGAAGACCAGAGGTTGAAGAAGCACTACGGCCGGTGGATGGACATCGTACGGTCACTGGAGCTAGAATCGTTCATATTTACTAAGTTAACAAAGCCCTTCGTCCCCGTCAACTTAGTAGGCCCACAAGTCAGCCTCCCAGCAAGGTGGGTCCCAGCTAGCCGGGGGAGTATTCATTTTTTTGTGCGTAATAAGGAGGCACTTCCGATGGGTCCGAGCTGACAGCGGGGGGAACATTTTTTTCACGAAATACGGTGGCCCGTCCGGTGGGTCCCAGCAGTCAGGGGGAAACAATTTTTTTCGCAAAATACTGGTGGCCTTTCCGGTGGGTCCCCGCTGTCAGGTGGAGGAATAATTATTTTCCACGTAATAAGTAGGCACTTCCTTGCGGCTGCCGTGGACCCACCTGTCAGCCTCCACACGTATAGTACTCTTCCGATGGAAGTCGGTCGTTGACCACGTTGACCACGCCGCGCCGAGAGCACCAGGGCGGTGGACGACGACGAGGACTAGGAAGGGGACGATCGGAGCCGGGGAAGACGCAGAAGTGGATGCCCACACGAAGAGGAGTACGGGGTTTCACTGGTTCGGCTGCGTGTGAGGCTGCTGTCGCCGCAGAATAACAAGGGGTGTGGGTGAGTAGAGGGATGGCCTGGCCAGCGGTGGGAGTAGTAGGGGGCGGTGAGGCCTCCGCGGCATCACAACCGGCCACGGGAGGCAGGCGCACGCGGCACGACCGGCGCTGGTTTGGGTGGCGGGAGCAAGAAGACCAGAGGTTGAAGAAGCACTACGGCCGTTGGATGAACATCGTACGGTAACAGGAGCTAGAATCGTTCATATTGACTAAGTTGACAGAGCCCTTCGTCCCCGTCACCTTGGTAGGCCCACAAGTCAGCCTCCCACTATGCTGGGTTCCAACTGGCAGGGGGAATATTCATTTTTTTTGTGTGTAATAAGGAGGCACTTCCTTGCGTGCGAAGATAGCTGGTGGGTCCGACATGTCAGCAGGGGGCACTTTATTTCGCAAAATACAGAGGCCCTTTCGGTGGGTCCCAGATGTCTGGTGGAGGAATCATTATTTTGCGCGTAATAAGGAGGCATTTCCTTGTGTGCGGCCGTGGACCCAGCTGTCAGCCTCTCCACACACAGTCTACTTCCGATGGTGTCGTTGTTGACCACGTTGACCACGCCACGTCGAGCGCATCCAAGGTGGTGGACGACGGCGAGGCCCCGGACAGCAACGAGCCGGAGATGGGAAGACGCGGGAGTAGAGTTGCAGATAGAGAGGTCTACGAGGGTTAACTGGTTCTAGTGCGGTGTGGTTCGGCAGTCGATGGAGAAGAACAGGAGGTGTGGAAGGGGTGGAGGGATGGCCTGGCCAACGGTGGAGTAGCGCTTCATAGCGAAGCGTGCTAAGCAGAGCTGCTAGCAGCAGGAGGCGGGAGGTGGTCCCGGCGGCGCTGGAGGAAGAAGATGAGAGATTGAAGATGGATGCCGGTCGTTGGATGTAAATCCAACGGCTAACATGTCAGAATCATTTGTTGCCTAAATTGACAACGACTTGCATTGGCTTCGACCTATTGGCCCACATTTCAGCCTCCAAAAATGTGGCACGTATTCAACGCATTTTTTCAGAATTTACAGTCTTTTTTGCGCGGTAGAATTTACAGTCGATTTGATCTTTTTTTTGAATTACAGCCATTAGCTGGGCTGGGTGAACAAATAATGTAGCGTCCATGCGGCCCGTTTATTTTATTTCCTAAAAAATTACAGCCCATTTGCACTTTCTCAAAATACATGATTTTGCTGGGCTGATTCTAATTATAATGTTGGGTTGGGTCAGCAATGTTATCAAAAAATAAAAAGGGGTTGAGCATTTTGTTATAAATATATATAAATAATAAGTGATATTATTATATTCGTCCTTAAATTTACAGTCTTACCAAGCTTTATATAATAACATATAAAATATATTTTTTAGAAAAACAGGGAGCATCTCCCTGGTTCCATTGCTAAGAACGAAACCATAACATATTCTGATACAGCAGCTCAAAGAGCAGTTCGAAAGCAAAGGTAGAAAAGCTACAAACTAGGGGGTGGATGAACAAGTTCTCTGAATAACACAAATCACCCGCGCGGTGCCAAAGGCAGAGCGGCTAGAGCACTCAAATGACACAAGGAGGGTCCAGCAAAGCCTTCATGGTCTTCAGCCGACGGGCCGCGTCAGCCTGCGGCAACCAGTAAGTAAGCGGAGACACCGGGCTGGAAGGCGTAGCATGGTGGATGTCCCTCTTTTTCGGCTCCAGGTGCCCATCATCTTCATCAGAGATCTTGAGATGAGCCCACGGGTCCAGCCCCAGAGCAGGTCGAGCCTTATTCAGCCACAAGTGATCGCCAACGGTTTCTGGAGGGATCTTGTTAGGGTTTCCACGAAGCTCATCAACTTGTCCTAGTCCGATCCAGAGGAGAGAATCACCCAGTTCCTCACCATGTTCCTGATCAACCTCAAGACCCGCGGAATGGAAATCCAGGAGGTGTTACTGAAAATCATAGCATTTCTATATTTCTAGAGGCACCAAAGGACAGCTGAGCTAACAGTGTTTAAAACTGAGCACTTTTTGGTAGCAATCCAGAATCTAGCGACAGATTCGAAGGATGAGCCAATCTGACTAGAGAAATATTCCTCAATGTGGGCCCAGAGATGTTTAGCAACTATACATTCAAAAAATAGGTGAGAACAAGACTCTTGTTCCAAGAAGTAAACACAATCAAGGGGGTTTGATGATGTGTCTCTTCCTAAGGTTATCCCTAGTCATCAATTTGTTTTTGGAGAGAAGCCAGAGAAATACATGAATTATAGGGGGAACTCTCAATTTCCAGATAGCAAGGATAAACACGGGTTGAACCCCTCTAAAGTTGATAACATGATAGAGGGAGCTGGAGGAATACTTCCCCTTATTGTCCAGCTGCCAAATCAGGGCATCCGGCTCGGCAGTAAAGGTAACGCTTTTGGCAATATCCTCCAACTGGAACCATTGTTCCATGAGACTATCACTAAAGTTCCTTCTAAAAGAGAGTTTTAGGCATTGACCGTCCCAAACTTCATTGACACTTTTGTTAAGCTCATTGCGGACAGAGTAAATAGGCAAAATTGGATTGCTAGGGGGGATGTGCCAAACCAAGTATCTTCCCAGAACCTGCTTCTGCTCCCATCCCCTATGTTCCATCTGTAGCCAAATTTCACAGCATGCATAATAGATTTTAATCCTTTTTAGAATCTAGAGGTCTTAGGGTTGGAGTAAGGGACAAAAATATTAGGTTTATTTCCTAGGTATTTATGGGCAATAAGAAGCTTCCAGGGTTTCAGGTCTTCCTCATAGAATCTTTTAATCCAAGACCCTAGAAGACATATGTTAATTTCTTCGAGGTTAGGTATGCCTAGGCCTCCAAAATCTTTTTTCATAGAGACTAGGGCCCAATTAGCAAGGTGTAGCTTCCTATTTCCCTCAAAATCATTCCACAAGCAATGAGACATCTGAGAATTGATGAGGTTCACTACCCATTTAGGGAACTTGAAGAATGAGAGGAGATACACTGGAATGCTAGCCAAACAAGCTTGTATGAGGATCGATCTACCTCTGTAAGAGAGAAGTTTGCCCCTCCACCCAGCAATCCTTTTAATGATTTTATCCAGAAGGGGTTGGATATCCTCTCTCCTCAGTTTATCATAGTGGAGAGGGATACCTAGGTACTTAATGGGGAACTTACCTTTATTACAGACTAAAATAGAGAGGAAGTCAGCTAACTCCTGATCATCCATGTTGATAGGGATGAGTTCACTTTTAGAGTAGTTGATTCTCATGCCTGAGACTTGTTCAAACCAGGTTAGAACAGTTTTCAGATTGCTAGCATGTGTGGAGTCATTGTCTAAGAAAAGGATGGTATCATCTGCATATTGAAGGCAGATGATGCCACCAGGGCAGACCTCAGGACAGAGCCCTGCAATCAGACTATGATCAGCAGCTTTGCTCAACATTTTAGTAAGAACGTCCACTACTAAATTAAACAAAAGCGGGGAGATGGGGTCACCTTGCCTAAGGCCTTTACCAGCAAGGAAAAAATCACTTTCGCAGTTATTTAACTTGACCCCAACAGACCCCCCATGAGTAAGTTGCTGGATCCAACTCTCCTCTATGAAAGGCTTGGAAAAGATCTAAGAGATCATTTTTCACCAAGTCCCAAAAATGCTAGTAAAACAAGAAGGGAATCCCATCAGGACCAGGAGCCCCATCAGGATAAGAGCTAAAAATGGCTTCCTTCACCTCTGTCTCTGAAAAAGGGGCTTCTAGCAGCTCATTTTCAGCAGGAGAGACTTTTTCAGAAGAAGAGAAAAAATGTTTTGTAGAGAGAACCCAGAAGGGTTTTCTTTCTTAAACAGGTCTTTGTAGAAGTCACTAGCCACTTTCAGCATCTCATCTACCTCAGTAACAGGGCCATTAGGGCCATCAAGGGAGTGAATGAGGGTTTTCCTCCTCCTCTGGTTAGCTACTGCATGGAAGTAAGCAGTATTTCTATCACCCTCCTTAATGTTCCTATCTCTAGACCTTTGTTTGGCTTTGATTTCTTCTTGAAGCCAAATTTTATTGAGCTCTCCATGGACAAAGTTTAATCTATTAGTCTCAGCCTTAGAGAGGTCAGTGGTTTCTGCCTTAATATCTAGAGAATCAAACTCAAGGAGGAGAAGCCTTTTGTATCTTCTAAGATTAGCTTCCTCATTGGAGTTCCACCCTTTGGTAGTTCTTCTAAATCTCCTAATTTTGATCTGCCAATTTTCTAGGGGGCAGCTGCTCCCAGTAGGCTCATTCCAGATTTTCTTGACTAGCTCAGTAAAATCTTCTCTAAGCAACCACCACTTTTCAAATTTAAAACTATTGCTCTTTGGAGTTTGGTTAAGACCAGAGTCCCAGAGCAAAGGAGTGTGGTCACTATCATATCTGGGCAGAGCTCGACAACTAGAAAGGGGAAAAACTATCTAATTCTGTGTCACAGAAAATTCTGTCAATGGTGGGCATAATCCTGGAGCAGCACTTCCAACATATCTAGCAGAACTGTGGGTTTTCCTTTTGACAGGGCAATTCTCAACTTTATGGGTAACCATTTTGCAGATAAAACAACTCTTGGGCTTGACACATTTATCCAAATGATGCCCTGGTTCCCCACAGTTGTAGTAGATCACCTCAGAGTATGCCATAAGGCCCGAAGCAGGGGCAGGCGCAGTTTTCTGGATGTCCTATCTCTTCTTTTGCTGATTCTTGCCTTGAGATTTCCCACTGATCTGAGAGTCAGAACCACCAGCAGATTGATCTTGGGCAATTATAGGAGCCTGCCCAGATTGTGCCCCCATTTGGGGCGGAGGTGGGCCGTACCACTGCCCAACTGGCGCTCCCCCCATTGTGATAGGGGAAATTCATCGGAGTTCCTGGTTCCTTCTCATCCTCCAGCCAGATGTTGTCTCTCAGGAAGCAGAAATAACCACCAAACAGCTCAATTGAAGCAGATTGCAAGCCTAATTTCAATCTTCTGCAGGTTTGGGGGAGAGGTAAGGTAGGGGATCCACCTGCTCCGGCTCCGGTGGCGTGCTAGTGGGCAGGAGTCCAGTCAAGCATTCCCATCTCGCAACACGGCGTGGATCTCCTGAATTCACTTCTCCTTTCGCCCATCGAACGAACGCAATCGGCGGCTCACTGGGGTGGGGCATCCTGTGCTTCTCTGAGAAATCTCCTTCGAAGTAGATCCGCAGGGCTAGATTCAGTAGCTCCCAATCCACATGATCCTTGCACATCCGAGCATACCTGCGCGAGTGAGAGAATGGATTCGGTCCCTCCTTGGCTTCCTCCCTCGCAGCTTCCTCCTTTGCTTCCCTCCATTCGCGCGTGCGCTGGGTCCAGGAGAGAGCGTCGTCGCGGATCCGCATCGCCCGCTCCCTCCATCTCCTCCCTCGAGTCTCCCGCAGCACCGCCGGCGCGACGGATTCGAGCGGCTGGAGCATCCGCGGGAAGGCTTTGTAGACATGTGGGAGATGAATCTTGTACATCTGCCTGTCTTCCAGCCATTCCCCCGTGGATATGGCTGGCGACTCCATGGGGCGCGCGAGCGGACTTGCTGAGGGGGGCAGGCGCGCCCAGAGTCAGGAGGCGGGGGGTGGGGGCGAGATCTATGGCGGCGGCGAGGGTGGAGGTAGTGGCGGGGGCGGCGGCGAGGGTGGAGGTGGTGGCGGAGGCGAAGGGGATCGCGAGAGAGGTCATCTATTTGCCAATTATGTGAACTAAACAGTCAACATATAAAATAATTTAAATATATATAATATAGTAAGAAGGGAAACATAAGTTGGACCTGGCGTTCCTATTCTTAATTAGAAAAATAGAACAGACCTCTGCGTTTTCTTCAAAAAAATACATAAATTGGGCTGCCAAAAATAAAACCTCGGATGGGAGGTCCATAGGCCGGTCGATACATGATGGCCCTAAGAAAATACAAACATGCCTATGGACCTCCCATCCGAGGACGTGGACTGCGCATGTTAAAAATGAAAGCCTAGACGGGGCAGCCCAAAACCACGTCCAACACTTGCCAAAACTTCGTCCCTTGTTTTCTCTGTGTTTCGCACACTCGACATTGTGTGGGCGTTTTGACTGTGCAGCATATGAAGATGTGCTATGCATGAATGTTGATCAGCATGATGTTAACTGGCTGGTAGTTCCATTTTCGACCATGAATAAAACTTCCAACATGATGTTACCCTGTTTGAAAAGGTCGTGTTAACATAAATGCTCTGCCTCTGAAAGTTACAGTTTCTTATCTAAAACTGAACTTACAGTTTCTTATCTGAAACTAAAACTTGCAGTTTCTTCTCTAAGAATCACATTGTCTGCACTTTTCTACTCCTATGAAACTACATTTTTTAAGTGCTAAAAATAGATATCTAGAATTCATAAAATACTTCATATGCTCAATATTGCAAATCTAAAATTCAAAAGACATTCATATCTGAAAGTACTCTCAAAATACACAACACAAAACACAATTCACAACCTGCAAATACTGACAACCCTAAGCTCCTCCTGACAATTCACAACCTGCCCGACTATTGGGCTGGGGGGCAGCCCCCTCCTATTCCTCGGCGGCAGACAGCCGCCCCGTGAGATGATGTGAACGGCGAGGGAGACGATGGCGGGGAAGCATCGTCGGGCCAACTTCTTTTCTCCTCTTGCAGTTGGGTACGGTCGATGAAGACTCCACTGGCTCGCTCTGGCAGGACACCCTCACAAACGGCACCTTGTAGATGCTCGATCCTTCAATCTCTGGTGGATGCTCCATCTGGGATCGATACTCCCACCACCGCTCCCTCACGATCGGATTCAGTGAATCTGTTTGCTCCATTGCCCAGAGGAGCAGCTCTATGTACTCCGGTGCGACTCCCTCCGGGAGTATCGCCGCCTTTTCGCTCTGTTGTAGATATTTGGCCATGGATGTCACCGTCGCCGCTAGTTGGTCCTTGTTGTCAAACCAAGACTGTATCTCCAACATCCTAGCTAGCTTCACAGGGTCGCCGTCTGCGATCCTCACGTATCGGTTGTACTCCTCCATCGATCTAGTTCTCCACAGCACCTTCACTCGCCGGCGGTGGTTTTTGAATGGAAGAGGAGAGGAGCAGCGCTGGTTTTGGATTAGAATGGGAGAGGAGCGATGCTGGTTTTGGACTGGAACAGGAGAGGAGGGGCGGTGGTTTGGAAATGGAAGAGGAGAGGACCGGCACTGCATTTAGATTGGAACATGAGAGGAGCGGCGGTGGTTTAAGAGGAGAAGAGCGGAAGAGCGGCGCTGGTCTTGGAAGTATTTTTTTGTTGTTTCGTGTATTTTGGGTCAAAGTTTGACCATGTACTGTATTTGACAAGCAAAATGTGAATGCATGTCACCAAAAATTGTATCATTTGGTTCGTATCTGAATGTACTTTCAAATTATACTCCCTCCATTTTTGTATACAAGGCCACAAACTCATATTACAGGTACCAAGGTAAAAATCAATGCTATGTTTAAGTCAATGTTGCAAGCTAGCTTGTCACCTTGATTGTCGTGTTAATTAATGTGGTTTTTCTCTCCCAAGCACAACAAGCCAACCCTCTTACTCCTCATTGGTTGATTAATGTTGGGAATGCAAGCTAACCTTCTCACTCCCGCATGCACACAAGGAACATTAATGTCCTTGGGTGCTAGTATGAGGCAAACGCCATCAATTTTGCCTCGATTAATGTTAGTGGCCTTGTATAGTTGCAAATTGTAATTTTGGTAGTGGCCTTGTATACAACGTATAACATATATTTTATGTGCGAAAATCATGGTCAATTATGACCCAGAATAAAAGGGAGACTAGTTAATGTGGGGTCGCTTTCTTAATTGAAGGGTAAATTGATTTTGATTTTGATCCAGTCAGAGCGCGCCAGCCCTCTCGTCCAATCCTAAATCGCTGCCGCACGCTCCTCTCCCTCTTCTCCATTGCAAAACCACCTCCTCTCCTCTCCATCATCTCCATTCCAAAACCACCGTCTCGCCTCTCCCTCTTCTCTATTGCAAGACCACCGTCTCTCCTCCGTTTTCTAGACGCTTTGCTCCATGGCGCGGGCGCAATCCATGGATACAAAATTAGTATACTGTATACTATTTAAAAGTCAAGGGCGGGGATTTTCCTGCACGGTAGGCGGCGGGGAAGTTCCGTCTAGTTGGTTCGACAGAGACGCGAGAAGACGAGGGAGTAGGCTGCTACAAACGTAGGGCTGTGTGATTTGACAGCGAGTTACTGCTGGACAGGTGGGGCCCCGTGATTTGACTTTCCGTTATCATTTTAACTGCGGAGCTACGACCGGTGTGAGTCTTCCAGATTCCTGACCACCTCCATACAGGTGCCTCTCACAATGCTCCACCGTGTAGTAGAGGCTGGCTCTTGCACGAGAGCCCACTTCTCCACTTTTTCCTTGCCTCTCTTTCCTCCACATATGCAAAAATGCCATGTAAAGTGCACTATTGTACTTACTTTTACTTGCTCCTACAAGTGCTTAAGCTTGCCACATAAGCATAAAGTCTGATGTGGCAAGTTAATCAAGAAGAGAGAGACTAGTTTGGTGACCCAAGGAAGAAACGGTGCTAAGCGCGTGTACCTAGGTGAAAAGAAAATTTTGAGTCTATAGCTAATTAAATGAAGCAAACTTAGCAACACCATTTCATTGGAAGAGGTCACTCCTTGGCAAATGCAATAAATACACACGCTTAGCACCGTTTCTTCCTTGAGTACGAAGAAAGAGATAGAGAGGAGTAAAAAAATATACTTATAGTCAACCTTGTTGTAGTATGAGTGACTAAGTGATGACTATGTATGACATGCTAACATCAGATAGCCTAACGCACCGTGTTAAATCTCCAAGGGCGCGACCGCGCGAGCAACGCGACGGTCGTGGTAGGCGCGACCATGATACGGGCTGCTGGCAGCCCTTGGATCTGAGATCAAACGGGCGCATGCTAAGTTGCTAAAAATTTGCAGAATAACCCTCCAGGATAGGATATTCACCCATAGGTCTAGAGTCACGCCATGCAACCGTTCGATCTCAGATCCAAGGGCTCCCGGAAGCCCGTATCATGGGAGAATGGAAAGCCACTACCCTGCCATTCGCACGCTGGCAGTTCGCTCCTACTCGTCCCCGCACGTCCTTCAATACTACAGCGGTTCGCTCCTAGTCGTCCCGTCCATTCACATTACGGCAGTTCCACTAATCGTAACCCTCCTCCCAAATCCATGGCATCCCAAATCTCCACGATCGGCGGTGAGTACAAGGTTAGAACCATCACCGGCGATGAGTTCGACGTCATCTACACCCGTTCTTCCGCGATGGTGAAAGGATGCCTTTCTCGCTTCAGACACATGTTCGAAGACTCAGATGATGAGTGGGTCGCTGGGCTAGATGTTGAGTACACCACAGTCCTGGGACGAGAGAAGGATCTAAAGGACGAAGAGAGGAAGAAGCTCGCCGTGATCCAGGTTTGCGTGCATGACTTATGCTTGGTCAACCACATATGCCATGCCGACGTTGAGTGCCAGGATTTTAAGGACTTCCTCAAGAGCAACCTAGTCAAATTCGTTACTGTAGACTTTGGTAATGACAAAGAAGTCCTACATCGGATAGGCCTCGTTGTAGGCAACACCTTCGACCTCCAGAAGAATCGGCTGGTGTCCTCTCGTCAGCCTTCAATGCTGACCCTGGCAGAAGCCATGGTTCATCCTTCGTATGGTAAACTGGAGAAACCTCATTACACATTTCATCGTCATGCATGGCAGCGGAATTTACTAGATATAGACCACATCCACTACGCTGCAATGGATGGCTACCTTTGCTTCAATATCTACAAGGGTTGGATGAAGAGCAACAGCCAAGTGTGCGGTTCAAGCAAAGAAGTATCGGCCAAGAGGAACAGGGACAAGGACGAAGTCGAGGACATGGACAAGGACTCCGAGTAAGGTGGCAGTGTCGTTGCTCATGGTGGTTCTAATGCAGTGTCTACCAGAATAGTTGCAAAGTTTAATTTCAGGTGTGCTTAATTTAAGTTGAGGGGTGTGTTGTGCTGAGCCCCCAGCAGAACTATGTTATGTTTCTTCTCGTTACTTTAACTCTTCAGTACGTACATACTAGTATTTCTTACATTTCATCTTTTAGTTGGTATAGTACTACCACTCGTTTCTTCACATTATATATGTACAATATATGTGGCCAACATCATATAGCCAGCAGTTTAGTTGTCAAAGAATTTCAGGGTGCTTAGTTTTGTCAAAGAATTCCAGGATGCTTAGAGGGTGCTTGGATCCAAGGGACTTATTTTAGTCTGACTAAAAATAGTCTCTTTAAGAGGCTAAAGTTACAAGCACCCCTGAGTAAAGAGGGGCTAAAACTAGTCTTGAGACTAAAAAAATTTAGTCAGGGGTACCCCTATGTCAGTGTCAAAACCGGCGGATCTCGGGTAGGGGGTCCCAAACTGTGCGTCTAGGCCGGATGGTAACAGGAGGCAGGGAACACGATGTTTTACCCAGGTTCGGGCCTCTTGATGGAGGTAAAACCCTATGTCCTTCTTGATTAATATTGATGATATGGGTAGTACAAGAGTAGATCTACCACGAGATTAAGGAGGCTAAACCCTAGAAGCTAGCCTATGGTATGATTGTTGTATATGGAGTTGATTGCCTATGGACTACAACCCTCCGGTTTATATAGACACCGGATAGGGTTAGGGTTACATAGAGTCGGTTACAATGGTAGGAGATCTTGAATATCCGCATCGCCAAACTTGCCTTCCACGCCAAGAAAAGTCCCATCCGGACACGAGACGAAGTCTTCAATCTTGTATCTTCATAGTCCCGGAGTCCGGCTGAAGGTATAGTCCGGCTACCCGAACACCCCCTAATCCAGGACTCCCTCAGTAGCCCCCGAACTAGGCTTCAATGACGACGAGTCCGGCGCGCAGATTGTTCGGCATTGCAAGGCGGGTTCTTCTCCAAATCTTGTGTACCTGTAGGAATAATGCCCGATTTTGTAATGTAGTGTTCCTTGGCTTCCATGCCCAATAATGGTCGTCTTCCACGTGTCAAACGAATGCGAAAAGCAAGGGTGTTTTTACATCCATGCCCCTAGCCGTATAAACGAGCCGCGAGTTATCATCAGAGCGCTTCCAGCAAAGGTCCATTCCAACATGACCAGCCGTCGCAGCTCCTCCCCTCGCCCCTCCGGCCCCAAACCCGGGGACTGGGAGAGTTGCACCATCCCGCATAGCGAGTTAGTGTCGCTTCAGGCCAAGGGATTTCTCCCTCAGGCATACATGGTCCCGGTCTGAGCCGGTCTCGCCACCTATAATGGCGGAAAACAAGCGGAGAGCACCCCCAATCCTTCTAAAGGAGAGCGGGTGTGCCTCGTCCCCTATCTAGTAAGGGGACTGGGGTTTCCAATTCATCCATTTCTCCGCGGGCTTCTGGAGTTCTACGGCCTCCAGCTACACAATCTAACGCCTGCCTCCGTATTACATATTGCGGGTTTCATTGCCCTTTGCGACCTATTTTTAGGCGTTGAGGCTCATTTCGCACTGTGGAAGAGGTTATTCTGTCTGGTGCCCCGTTCTCGAGAGGGGTCTATATACCAAGTGGGCGGAGCCGAAGTATGGCGCATCGCCGGGACCGGATACTTATCCGGAACCCCAAAGAAGGCGTCCGAGGACTGGCCTTCGGAATGGTTTTACATAGATGACGTCCCGCTACCGGACCCTATCCGGGTCGGTCTCCCTGAGTTCAACAGTGCCCCATTGAAGAAACGCTTGAGCTGGCGTCCATGGAGCTCTCAGAAAGAAAGCGACAGAGACGTCCTTTACCTGATGGGCCGGATAAGACTGTTGGCTCATTCCAGACTAACCATGATTGGAGTCATGGCCGCATGCATTATGCGGGGGGTGCAGCCGCTTCAATATAGAGGCCACCCCATGTGGGATTTCAACGGGGAGGATGACGCCACCCGTTACGGTCGTAAGGGGCCGGCCTCAGCTGCCGCCCTAGTAAAGATATTGTCCTCTTTGTACAAGGGAGAAAAGGAGGAATTCCTCTGTGTCAATCCGCAGGCCAGATTTGCTATGTACGATCCTCCAAGTTGGGTAAGTGAATAATTGCGCTTGCCCGTTTGTTTTATACTCCCATGGTTAGATATGTAGTCTAACGACTTCAGTGCAGGAACTGTGACAGGAGGTAAAGGATATAAACAGCCGCCCTCCACAGCCCGAGGACCCAGAACGGTCCCTCGATCCGGACTCCGAAGAGGACCCGGACATATCGGTGGAGCTTATCGATGGGGTGTTCCATCAGCTAAGCAAGGACAATACCTTGGTAGCCATCATGGCTGATTACCCAGGGTTAATCCCGGCCTCCCAGGTGACAGAAACCGGAGTCTGAGAGAGATTCCACTCTCACGTATTCCGGTGTTTCTGACGACAACCGTGTTTTGTAGGGGAGATTTCCAAGGCAGCAGGCCGAACCTGCGGCGATTAGCCAACGAGGGGCCACAGGGCCCCGTGGGGCAAAAAGGAATGTAGTCCGGACTGAGATGCCGGCGCAAAGGTACAACACACCCTCTGTTTCCCTGGTGTTATTCTGTCAGGGAATATTAATGTTCGTGCTATCTTCAGAACGAAGAGACCTCGCCGGACTACATCCGGAGAGGTTGCCAATCGCGCCTCCACCAGCCAGGCTCCAACGTCTGGCCAGGAAGCGGAGGCGAGCACAAGGCGCGCACCGGACGCTCCTTCGACAGAGGATGCAGACAGGCTGTCTGCCACAAATTCTGAAGTGGAGAGTGCCGTGAACCACAGGCGTCGCCGGACAGTTCTACGCGACGCTTGTTTCTCCCAAGAGGCTTTAGATGCCTTTAATTCGGGAGATGCGTACCTCTGTGCCGCTCAAAATGGTTTAGCCAAAGCCACGGAGCAGTATGTAAAAGACATACGGGTAAGAAAATTTTGGTCAAATATATATATACCAGTAGCCCCCGAGACTTGAAACAGTTAGAGCAATTTATTTAAGGATCATTTAATATGCAGGTTCTTACAGAGAAGAATACTGTACTGTCCCAGGAGCTGGAAAAGTGCAAGGCCCAACTAGAGGCCGCACTAGCCGCAGCAGGGGAGCCCAAAGAGACCCCCTCAGGTAAGATACACTTCGAAAGATTAGTATTGTGCGGTGTGGGTGCAAATCTGACAAATCATGTTGCAGATGGCGCCGGACTCGATCCGGAAAAGCAACAACTCTTACGCCGGCTAAAGGCCGGTGAGAGTATGTTGACAAAGGTGAGGCGAGAGAAGAATGATCTTCAGGATGCCAACACCAGGCTGGACATCAAACTTAAAGATGTTCGTGGCCAGCTGTCGGACTCCACAAGGGAGAATCAGCGGCTTCGACGCGGCATATTCAGTAAGTGCTTGAATGAACTTTGAAAAAAAAGAGTTCGGCGAGGAAGTCGACTAACAAAGTAATGTCTGTAGGTATGGTCACAGGTCGCCCTGCAGAGGAGATGCCCGGTTCTACGGGTGACCTTCTTCCCGAACTCATGCAACTACACGAGCGAATTCGGCAGGCGATGCGAGGTGTTGCCCAAACCTTATGGCCTGCCCACTCCGTGCCCGAGGGCCTTGGAGAGCTTGCGGAGAAGCTGAAGGGAGCTCGGCGGTGCTTCCGGTTGTGGAAGATATCGGCCTGCCGACAAGGCGCTAGGGAAGCCTGGGCCATGGTGAAGACCCGTTTTATGAAGTCTGATCCAAACCACATGGCCGAGGTCGGACCAGTGGGGCCTGACGGGAAGGAGATCCCTGTGAGCTTAGTATACGATCAAGTAGAGTTGGCCGCGAAGTATTCCCAGCAGGACTATAAATTAGACAGCCTGTTAGATAGTATAGAAGAGGAATACAATCAGTCAGAATGACTATGTAATTTTGAATTGACATGTGTAATGCCTTCTAGCCGGATTGTAGATCGTTTGTCGTTGCCGACCTTTTCGCTTCAACCTCGGGACCTGACAGTCCGGAGTGTGTCCGAATACCATAGCGGTTATATAAGAACCGTGGTATGCGTGGAGACCAGGCGTAGGGGTCATTAGTGCTTTATCAGACAAGTGCCCAACTAGTTATGTTATATTACATGGTTAGTAAGAAACATCTTCCAGAGAGAATAGTTCCGTTAGGGGTTCCTTTCGCTGGGAGGCATGCCCTAAAGTGCATGTCCGGACTGCGTAAAAAGACATAGAAAAAGGCATCTGGGGGCATAAAATGAGTAAAAAGATCATCTTTTATCTCGCCGACTAAATATTCCCTTAAGAATGCTAGCTTTCGGCTTCACCCAGTCTGAGGTACACATCCGGCTGACCCGGCAGTAACAATCGCAGAGGTGCTCCCTTTACCGCCTAGCCGAACAATCGGGAACGTAGGGGTAAGCACATGAGCCAGGCAACCTAGCTTGGCCAAAACTTAAGTCATATCGATGCATATAATGGTGAAGAAAAAGGTACATGCGGAAGATTGACGCATGTGTTGGGCGTGAGGCCCGTATAAATAAGCTTCTGTTAAAGAAGCCCCCAGGTTTAATGAGCGCGAGTGGCGCGTCACTAGATGAGCCTTTATGGGCTATAAAAGAAAAGAGGAGAAGGAGAGAAATGTAAGACAGAAAAAATGCAAAAAATGGACAGAGGAAGGAGACGAACACAGAGTCCGGCGCTAGGCATAGAATCTTCGGAGACGGGTGGCGTTCCACGGGTTCGGCTCGAGTCGGTTATCCGACGCATCTCGCAGGCGGTATGCCCCGCCAGTCAGGACTTGGTCGATTATGAATGGACCTTCCCACTTGGGCTTGAGTTTGTCCTTTTTCTTATCCGGCAGGCGTAGAACTAGTTCGCCAACATTGTAATTTTTGGCCCGTACTTCCCTGCTTTGATATCTTCGGGCCTGCTGTTGATAAAATGCGGAACAGGCTTTTGCCACGTCACGCTCCTCCTCCAGGGCATCCAAGTTGTCCTGCCGATCGAGCTCGGCTTCTCTTTCTTCGTACATGTGCACTCTAGTTGAGTCATGAATTAAGTCGCAGGGCAGGACTGCCTCTGCGCCGTACACCATAAAAAATGGTGTGTATCCGGTGGTGCGATTTGGCGTGGTCCGCAGCCCCCATAGAACGGAGTCAAGCTCCTCTACCCAGTGCGTGTTAGATTCCTTGAGGGACCGCACCAGTCTGGGTTTAATGCCGCTCATGATAAAACCATTTGCACGTTCGACCTGGCCGTTGGTTTGTGGGTGATAGATGGAAGCATAATCGAGCTTGATGCCCATGTTTTTGCACCAGAGTTTTACCTCATCGGCGGTAAAGTTTGTACCATTATTGGTTATGATGCTGTGGGGGACGCCATAACGGTGTACAACCCCGGATATGAAGTCTATCACAGGTCCGGATTTGGCCGTTTTAACAGGCTTGGCTTCTATCCATTTGGTGAATTTATCCACCATGACCAGTAAGTATTTTTTCCTATTGGTCCCACCTTTAAGGGGTCTGACCATGTCAAGCCCCTAGACCGCGAAAGGCCAGGTGATGGGTATAGTTTGGAGTGCGGTGGGTGGCATATGGCTTTGGTTGGCAAAAAGTTGGCAACCAGCGCATCGTTGGACTAGGTCCTGAGCGTCTGCCCGGGCCGTCGGCCAATAAAAGCCTATACGGAAAGCCTTGCTAACAAGGGACCGAGCAGCGGCGTGGTGACCACCGAGTCCGGCATAAATTTCAGCCAGAAGGTTCCGCCCTTCCTCTTCGGAGATTCACCTTTGAAGGACTCCGGTGGTGCTTTTCTTATAAAGCTCTCCCTCATGGACTCTATAGGCTTTAGGTCGCCGCACTATGTAGCGGGCCTCGTTTTGGTCCTCCGGGAGTTCCTACCTAGTAAGGTAGGCTAGGAATGGTTCTGTCCACGGGGCAATGACCGCCATTATTACGTGGGCTGAAGGTGTAATTTCATTGGCATAGCCTCCAATTGTGTCAGATTGTTCGGCGTCGAGTGGTGCGGCTGGGTTCGGGCTGTTATTTGCGGGTTCCCCCTCCCATGCTACGGATGGCTTGAACAATCTTTCCAAAAAGATGTTGGGGGGACTGCATCGCGTTTTGCTCCGATGCGTGCCAGGACGTCCGCTGCTTGATTGTTTTCTCAGGCTATATGGTGAAACTCCAGCCCTTCGAACCGAGCTGACATTTTTAGGACGACGTTACGGTAAGCTGCCATTTTTGGGTCCTTGGCGTCAAAGTCTCCATTTATTTGGGATATCGCGAGGTTTGAATCCCTGCGTACCTCTAGGCGCTAGATACCCATGGATACTGCTATCCGGAGACCATGTAGGAGGGCCTCATATTCGGCTGCATTGTTGGAATCCATGTACATGATCTGGAGCACATATTGGACTGTGTCTCCTGTGGGGGACGTCAGGACGACGCCAGCCCCCAGTCCGGCCAACATTTTGGAGCCGTCGAAATGCATAATCCAGTTTGAATATGTGCCGTACTCATTAGGGAGCTCGGCCTCCGTCCATTCTGCGACGAAGTCGGCCAAAACTTGCGATTTAATAGCTCGTCGTGGCTTATAGGTTATATCGAACGGGAGAAGCTCGATGGCCCATTTTGCAATCCGGCCCGTTGCGTCGCGGTTGTTGATAATATCGTTGAGTGGTACTTCCGAGGCTACTGTTATGGAACACTCTTGAAAGTAGTGTCGTAGCTTCCAGGATGCCATGAATACCGCGTATGCAATCTTTTGATAATGCGGGTTGCGGCTTGGTCTGATTCTGCCATCTTGATTTGATGGTATCCGGAGTATGCATCGAGGAAACACAACGAGTTGTGTCCTGAGGTGGCATCGATAATTTGATCGATGCGGGGGAGGGGGAAGGGATCCTTTGGGCAAGCCTTGTTAAGGTCTTTAAAATCGACACACAGGCGCCAGGATTTGTCCTTCTTTGGTACCATCACCAAGTTTGCTAGCCAGTCCGGATGTTTTATGTCTCTAATGAATCCGGCCTCCAATAGCTTGGCTAGCTCCTCTCCCATAGCCTGTCTCTTGGGTTCGGAAAAACGCCGAAGGGCTTGTTTGATAGGTTTGAATCCTTTTAGGATATTTAAGCTGTGTTCGGCCAGCCTGCGTGGGATCCTTGGCATGTCTGAAGGGTGCCAGGCGAAAATGTCCCAGTTCTCTCGTAGGAACTCTCGCAGTGCGGCGTCTACATCAGGGTTCAGTCGTGCCCTGATGGAAGCTATTTTATTGGGGTCCGTTGGATGGACTTGGAATTTGACTATTTCGTCAGCTGGCTTGAAGGATTTGGATTTGGATCTCTTATCGAGTATCACATCATCCCTGTTAACCGTGGAGCGCAGCACAGTCAGTTCCTCGGCCGCCAAGGCTTCGGATAGTGCCTCAAGGGCTAATGCGGCCGTCTTGTTTTCGGCGCGGAGTGCTACGTCCGGATCACTAGCTATAGTGATAATTCCGTTCGGCCCGGGCATCTTAAGCTTCATGTACCCGTAATGGGGTATTGCTTGGAAGATTGTGAATGCTTCCCGTCCTAGTAAAGCGTGATATCCGCTTTTGAACGGGGCCACCTGGAACGTGACTTCTTCGGACCTGTAATTATCTGGCGTGCCGAACACCACATCTAGTGTGATTTTCCCTGTGCAGCGCACTTCCCGACTGGGGATTATTCCTCTAAAGGTTGTGCTGCTTCGCTCGATGCGGTTCCAGTCTATTTCCATTTTTTCGAGGGTTTCCTCATGAATGAGGTTCAGTCCGCTGCCTCCATCCATGAGCACCTTTGTGAGGCGAAAGCTGTCCACTATGGGACTGAGGACCAATGCGGCTGGTGCTCGGGCTGTTCGGAATGTAGGTTCATCACTTGCGTTGAAGGTAATAGCAGTGTCGCTCCATGGATTTATTGTTGCAACTTGATAGACTTCGGCGAGGCTGCGGAGTGTTCTTTTTCGCATACTGTTTGATGCAAAAGTCTCGACGACTGTGAGAACGGTACTGGTGTCCTCGGGCTGGCTTTCTGCGGCCTCCAGAATTAAGAGGTCCTCGCCAATTTTGGCCACCTGCCAGAGTATCCAACATGCTCTAAGGCTGTGAGTTGGCGTGGCGTCCTCTGTACTATGAATTCTACAGGGTCCATCAAGCCATCTTTCCTGTACGGTTCCATGCCCTGTAGAGGTTTTTGGCTTTTTGGTGTTTATCCCGGGTGTCCTGTGATGATGCACCCTCTTAGTTCGGACGGGATTACTATTCAAGGCCGGATTATCCCAAAAATTTATTTCGGTTTTCCAGGCGCTTTCCATCGCACAGTATTTTTGTACTATGGATGCCAAGTCAGCGAAGTGTGTGATATCACGATGACTTACGACGTTAAGGATTCCCTTGCCCGTGCAATTACTGCAAAAAATTGAGATTGCGTCTTCCTCGCGGCAATCCTTTATCCTGTTCATAACCAGGAGGAATCTGGCCCAGTAATGATGTACTGTTTCCTCGGGCCTCTGCCTGATTTGGGAGAGATTGCTTATGATTGGGTGGGCGGGTGTCGTTGAATCTGAAACCTCACCCAATCCAAGATTCGGAGGCCGAAGAGTTTCCGAACTCTGAAGTTCGGATTCTTGGATGTTGTCTAGTGAATCTGGCCCGTTGCCTGATCCTAAGCTCAGGTCTTGAGTTATATCTCCCCCTCCGCGGGTATCCGGGTTGGAGGGGTTGGGAATCCGGACGTAGCTAGTCCATAAAATAGATGAAGGGTCGCCCCACAGCATCTCTACCACGGCAACATGGTGGGCGACTTGGGGAGAGTTAATTTCTCTTAGATCTGGTTTAAGCCCAACCTGGTCGTAATCCGTAGAGACCCCCAGGGCGGCGATGCGATCCAAGAGCTCGTTTACGGAAGAGAGCTCCATTGGATCTAGCTTCTCGACGAGCTCCGAGCTGATGTGTAGGTTGCTTTTGATGACCCGAGAGGTCACCGTCGGCGCAACAGCCGAACAGGCGGTCATGAGGAAACCACCTAGCCGGAGGGTTTGGCCAACAGCCAAGGTTCCCTTAGCAACGGCGCCATCTTTAAAGACGGGAGGAGGCATCCTTCCTGATTGTGACGGCACAGAGGAACTCTCAATGAAAGCACCAATGTCGGTGTCAAAACCGGCGGATCTCGGGTAGGGGGTCCCGAACTGTGCGTCTAGGCCGGATGGTAACAGGAGGCAGGGAACACGATGTTTTACCCAGGTTCGGGCCCTCTTGATGGAGGTAAAACCCTATGTCCTGCTTCATTAATATTGATGATATGGGTAGTACAAGAGTAGATCTACCACGAGATCAAGGAGGCTAAACCCTAGAAGCTAGCCTATGGTATGATTGTTGTATATGGAGTTGATTGCCTACGGACTACAACCCTCCGGTTTATATAGACACCGGATAGGGTTAGGGTTACATAGAGTCGGTTACAATGGTAGGAGATCTTGAATATCCGCATCGCCAAACTTGCCTTCCACGCCAAGGAAAGTCCCATCCGGACATGGGACGAAGTCTTCAATCTTGTATCTTCATAGTCCTGGAGTCCGGCTGAACGTATAGTCCGGCTACCCGAACACCCCCTAATCCAGGACTCCCTCACCCTACTAAAATGTGGATTAGTCCTCTCTCTACTCATTTAACTCCTCTCCTTTAACACATGCGAGTTCTGGATTGGAGGGTTTGGAGGATAATAAATGCTCATTAACTTGATTTTAGCCTTTTTAGTATTTGGATCCAAGCATGGGTGAGGCTAGCATGTTTTAGTCCCACTACTTTTAGTCATGGGACTAAAATGTATCCAAGCACCCTCTTAGTTTTATTTGAGGGATGGGTTGTGCTGGACACCATTATTGTGACTAGCCTTTTTAATAGTACTATATGCATAATTTGGCGACGAGCGCTCTCTATATGTACCACCTTTTTTTAATTTCAAGTTTTGCTCCATGGCGCAATCCATCGATACTACTGCTGTACAAAAGTATACATTTTTTAAAAGGCTAGAGGGCGGGGCAGTCTAGCTTGGCCAGTTTCACGAGAGGCGAGGGCCTTTGTGATTTGACGGCTCATTACTGCTGGAAGGCGGGGCCTTGTGATTTGACTGCTCGTATAAATGCGCCGACGACCTGATCGAGGAGGAGAAAAGAACCGTGTGGTATACTCAAGTTTTCCACTGGAGTTGTACTGCGATGGAGGAGCACGAAACACGGCATCCCAGTGCCATATGGCGATAAAAAATCATCTAATTTGCTTGTCATCTCATTGTTAGCATTGTTCTATTATTCCCTCAAAAAAACATTGTTCTATTCATGCCTCGCAGAGAACGTGACACGTGCGGCGAAACACCCGAAGCAAAAGATGAAATACAGGAGCAAAAGAAGAAGGAAGATTATCACCCCAAATGATCTAATTCGCCGCGGAGTCGTAACTGCTTCTTCATCGCCTCCATGACCTCCATCTCCTTGCGCGTCTCCTCCGCCATCTTCATCATTGTGTCCATGACGCGGCATTTCTCGACGCAAGCCTTCATCATCTGTTCCACGGCCATATTACGTACCTTGACAGTAGCCGGGTACTCGATGCGGAGCTTCGCCAACTCTTCCTTCTATTCCATGGCGAGGGCCTGCAACATCTTCATCGAGGAACTACTATTCTCATGCAGCTTCTTCTAGCCGGCGTTCTTGTCCTTCAACAGGTCGATCTCGTGGCAGAGCTTCGCATTGTCCTCCCGAAACTTCAAGCTAGCGTCTCTGTCTATCATGGTGTGAAACTCCCGCCTCTTCAACCCGTGCCTTGTTAGCCCAAAATATTTAAGATATATCTTTGTCTCGTTGTGCTCCGACAAGTCCCTCCATCTCAACCCGCGCCTTGCTATTCCGAAATTACAACGCGCGCGAAAACTCCCACCTCCTGTGAAATCCCGACACGCGAAATGCCCGTGGTACCCCTGAACCGAAAGGACCGCCTCAAATCGGTGGGGGTACTTTCGTAACTTACCCCACATTTCGGACAAGCGCGTCTCTAAGCCATGGTTCCCCACTGCCATCCCATCCGCCCACCCATTCGTACACCGAGGCCACGAAAACCCGCGATGAAACCCCACACCCTGCTCCGTCCGCCACCCAGCCGGAGCCTCTTCCCCGACGACGTCATCCACAGCAACACCTCGACGTCCCTCATCCACCGTACCAGATGAGGATCCATCGTCGATGTCATCGTCCCACCGGTTCACCCACACCGTCCTCCACCCCCAAGGAGCTGCCCCGACGTTCCCCTCGTCTTTCACGCCACCTCCATTCCCACATCGCCGTCTTCACCTGCACCACCGGAAGAGCATCATCATCACCGTTTCCTCGAATGAAGCTGCGGCCTAATCGGCGCCACCAAAGGGGTTGTACACTAATCGCCGCATTTTCTTCTTGATTCAATCTCACGGTGCTGCCGGCGCTCGGTCCCGAGCTGACACGGCACGGCTCCATCCACGGCGGCGTCGCCGGCCACTTCCTCCACGGCGTCGCTCCCTCGGCGGCGATGTCCACATCAGTAGGACCTGCTGCTGCTTTAGCTCTCGCTCGCGCTGCTGCTCTGCTCTTGCTCTCGGTCCCCTACCTGGTCTGCTCTTGCTCGTGCTGCTGCTCTCTCTCTTGCTTGCGTTGGTGCTCTGATTTAGCTACACTTCACTCCGATGCCGCCGGGGCGAAGGAAGAACCAGCCGCAGCGGGCAGGGGGGATCGCCGGAGAGGTACCCCACTATCTATCTTAGGGTTCAGGACGGGGGCGGTGGTCGCTGGCGATGGCGGGGCGGTGGCGTGGGGATCGCCGAAGAAAAAGCTCGACACGGGGGGGCCTAGAGGGATGGCCGGGGCGGCGGCGGACCGGCGGTGGGGAGTGTTTTCGAGGCGGGCGGGGCGGCGCACCGCCGACCGCGGGCGATGGGGGGCTGCTGTTTGGCCGGCTCAGGGGGGTGGAGGTTGAAGATGAACCGTAGGCCCTTGATTTCGTATCCAACGGCTGCAAAATCGACTGACGAGAGATGAAAAAGTCAGTCGACCGACGTGTAGCCTCACCTTGCTAGTGCGTTCAGTATCGACAGCAAAATTCAGTTTCGACAGCAGAATTCAGTTTCGACAGTTAAGTTCAGTTTCGATAGTTAAGTTCAGTTTCGACAGTTAAATTCAGTTTCGACAGTTAAGTTCAGAGATGAGCGGCTGATGTATTTTACATCTAGCACTTTGTGTTTATGTATTTTACATCATGTATTGGAGATGCTATTAGAATTCCACTCAGGTTAACATTGTTTGTTATCTCTCTTGTCCTGCTTCAGCCTCGGCGTCGTACAACTCACCGGAGCTGCTCCAACGACGAAACCCTCCATCACAGCGGAGCAGTACCTCAGGCTCCATCTCCAGACGCCTAAGATCTTCTTCCCCTCCTCCGATAGCCAAGTCAGCCGGAGCATCCTCACCGGCCAACCCAATCACGCTGAGATCGACATGGCTTCGCCAAAGAAGTTGTACACTTGTTGCATCTCTTTTTTACTCTACATGTTATATATATTATCCACTGAGCACTCGTAGTAACGGGAAATAAGATTATTTTATCCTACTATATGACAACAGTGAGGTACCAGGCAACTTAGCTATCCGTGATGGACTCTCTTGAACGCCATCATTATTTATCTCTGCGCGTTTGAGCTGTGCATTTGTCGATGGGCCTGGGAGTTGAGCTAGTATGGCAGTGGCCTGGGTCCAAAGTAATAGAAGTAGCACAAAAACATTTTTTTAGTGTAGGATTTTCCTTGCTCAAGCCTGCCTACTAGAATCGCCAGTGCTTGAAAGGAAAAGTGAATGAAAAACATCGAAATTGGAAAGTTTCCTATGGTACTACTTTTCATGAATTTGGTGCAAAGGAATGGAGCAAAGGAAAACTATAGGATTTGTTCCTTTAGTGTCTCCTTGAAAGAAAAACCGTAGGAATTCTAATTTCCACTTCTCCTCCTTTTCATATCCCTATTCATCAAGCACAAGACTAAGAGATAGTAGCATAATAGCATTATAACCGTACATTTTCTTGTGGTTTGACTTAATCTCACCATGCTTTTTTGCATCCTGTGATCTTCCAATTGTTGTGAATCAAACACCCAGATTGGCAGAAATCCTGTGTTTTTAAATTCTCTGTTTTGCACGTGCATTCCTATCCTATTCCTATCTATTTCCTATCCCTGCATTGTTAGAATCCTCAAATCCAAACAAGCCCTTAATCAATTACTTCTGTTATAGATATGTGTCAAAGAAAACCTTGTGTGGTTTGTCCTGCTCCCGCGGTGCTGTGTTCCACCCCAGCTCAGCTGCTCCAACGACGGAAGGGTTCACCACAGCAGGGATCTACTCTCCAGACTGTCTTTCGCTGCCTTAGATCTTCTTCCCCGCCGCCGGCAACCACGGCAACTCCATTACCATCATCAACTGAGCAGATGACCTTGAGGACTACACGGGTCCGCAAGAGAGGTTGCACTCTTCCGTGTCTGCTTATGTTATGCGTCGCTTAATTTGATGACATGCTACATTATCGTCGTGTTCACCTATTAGACTCCGAGTCAGGTCCAAACTAATGCTGAAACTTGAGTTTTTAAATGGTTGTGGGGTACATATTGGGGCAGCAATCAATACTATCTGGTTAATCTCCGGTGTCTACTATGAGTTTCATGTTGGGTGCAAACAAACATTAAAGGAGCCATTATCTGTATTTTTTAACTAAAGATATTATCTACCTGCTATCATTGGTTTTGGGTCTATCCACAGTTTGCTACCATCACTCTGGATTTGCGCATGCACTCCTTACATAATCTCACTATGTTTTATTCCTATGCATGCCAGTTATTGTACACAATGGAACTGATCATGTAGAGAAAAAGAGACGAGCCTTGCGTGGCAATAAAATTTCATGCAGACGTCGTTCCATGCTGGGCGCAAAGGCAGCCCCCCCTCCACCCATTTCGGATCGTAATCAAGAGGAAGATAACTGTTATGAGGGGGATTCAGAAGGAGAAGACCACTCCTATTTACCCCATGAGGTCTTCGCTCTAACTTGGCATGCTGATGTTGGTAATATCATGCATATGGTGCCTTGCATTGCTTACTGTGTACATTAAAGTGTCATATGCTTAGTTTAGACATGCTTTGTGTCAATGCCATCTGTTTAGTTTCTTTATCATATATGTGAATCATGCAATGCCATCTTGTCTAGCCAGGCATCATATATGTGAATTTTGCAATGCCACCCTGGTTAGCCAGTCATCTTATATGTGAATTATATCATGCCATCATTTTTTTATTACGTGTTAAATTTGTCAACAATTTTAGTAGATTCAATTACTCTTCCTGTGCATCAGCCATTTGGCACGGTCATGGAAAAATCTGGAGTGGAAACAAGGTCTTCAGAGCAGACAATGCTATCTGACGAAGCGCATGTCTTGCTGGTTACCGATAGCTCCTCAGAGGAGGATTCAGAGACAGATGACTAGTCATATCCCCCCCCCAAGGTGCATGCCCTAACTTGGCAGCGTTATGTTGCTCATATCGTGCGTATGGTATCTTGCATTGCTATGTCATTTGCTTAGTTTAGACATGCTTTGTGTGAATGCCACCTGTTTAGTGTCTAATTACCATATATGTGAATTATGAAATGCCATCTTGTTGCAAGACATTATATATGTGAATTATGCAATGTTATCTTGTTGCAAGGCATTATGTATGTGAATTATGCAATGCCATGCTGTTTAGGCAAGCGTCATATATGTGAATTATATCAGGCCATCCTTTTTTTGTATTTCTCATTGCTTTTGTCGACAATGTTTGTATATTCAACTGCTCTTCCTGTGCATCATCCATTTGAATTGGTGATGGAGAAATCTGGAGTGAAAACAAGGTCTTCAGAGCAGACAATGCTACCTGCCGAAGCAGATATCTTGCTGGTTACAGATAGCTCTTCAGAGGAGGATTCAGAGGTAGATGACCAGTCCTATTATCCCCTGAGGTGTATGCTCAAACTTGGCATGGTTATATTACTCATATAATGCATATGTTGTATTGCAATGCTTAGTTTTTACATCATATACACAATATTGAATGCCATCTCCTTAGTTGACACATCATATATGCGATTGCCCTCTGCTCACTTCCTTAGTATATAAATCATATATTTGAATTATGTCATGCCATGATGTTTACATAGACAACATGTATCTGAATTATGGCATGCCAACCCATTTTCTAAAGACATGATATAGTTATATCATCTCATCCTGTTTACATAGTCATCATATTTAAATTATGTCATTCTATCCGTGAATTATATCATGCCATCATGTTTCCATCGACGACATGTTTGTGATTTATGGCATGCCAACCACTTTAATAGACACATCGTATAGTTATATCATGTCATCCTGTTTACATAGTCATCATATTTTGAAGTATGTCATTCTATCCTGTTTAGTTAGCCATCATACATGTGAAATTGTCTCATGCTATCCTGTTTAATTAGCCATCATATATGTGAAATTATTTCCTGCTATTCTGTTTGCTTAGACAACATAAATGTGAATTATTTCGTGCCCTATTTTCTTCCCTACTATCCATTGCACCTGTCTATCTTACAATGTCTGTACATTCAATTACTTTTCTTGTTTGTCAGCCATTTCAATTGGAGGGAGTGATGGCGGTATCTGTGGGAGTAAAAACACGGTCTTCAGAAAAGATCGTGCTACCTGTCGATGCAGATAGAACCACGGTTGTACTTTCCCAAGAACCAGCCCCACCACACATAACCCACACTCATGCAGATTGTACCCCTACCCAATTGGACAGAGAACCATCTACACCCCTTCTAACCCCAACCCCAGCAGATAGACACCCAGTTCCCGTTGACACAGCACCGTCTCCACCATAGAGCACCCAAACACGAGCAGTTAGTAAGGCAACTGCAGTGCCCAAATCACGAGGACCACCACTCCGAACCCGAAGTCAACGCTTAAAGCAGAAGAAGAATTGTTCTCAGGTCAGGTTCCGTAGCTATGGTTCATACTACTTTGCTCTTGCATCACTGTATTTACTGATACCAACTAATTTCAAATTTGAAGGATGCAACTGAAACTCCAATGGCGCAACAAGTATGTTTTAAACCTGTTTCTTCAACGTGGTTGGTTGTTTGCTGTTGTAACTTGCTCTATGTTGATTTCAGTTTTGATTGAATAAACAGTTATGTTCTCATGCCATGCACATTACAAGTGTTGTTATTGCTGTGTAGTTTCCCACACTTATATTTTGTCTATGTTGCTTTGTCTTAAATAGATATGATTCGAACTGTATCTATCTTGATTTGGCAACATAAACTAGAATGATATAGACCATACAGTGACCATACTACATAGATATATGTTTGTTTCATGTTGTTATCCTGTCCACCTTACTACTGAACTGGTTTACCAAAATGAGTTTCATATACTACATTGTAAACCTGAGATGTGTTTGTTTGTTTCTCTTTTAGAACGCGGATAAAATATTGGAGAAGAGTACCCTGTTATGCAATGGTAAAGGAAGTAATGCAGATAAGGTTCAAGATAGTGAGACATCCCTGTTGGTCTCCAACAAAGCTGATAAAAACTATATTGAAGACACTGAGACAACCCCAAAGTCCTATCTTGATGTAGTGTTCGAGTTACTGGCTACCACTGCTGGCACCAGCTCTTCGAACTCATTGCTTGAATCAGTTCGGCTTCTTGAGTCTCAACTTCAAGTTGAAAGACATCGATCAGATGTTATGCGACGGGAAGCTGAAGGACTGAGGAAGTCCCTGCAGAATTCAGATGCATACTTTCTGGTGCAACAACAAGCGCTGGAGGACTTAAGAGCCAAACAAGAGAAACTTAATAAGCTTGCTAAGCATCTTGCCAGCATTATGGGTACCCAGGATATTGTTTCTTGAGCTCTTCTGAAGTGGTTTCAGTTCTGGACTTGTTTTGCTACGGCATTTATATGCTGCTTTGACGCCCAGTGGATGTAATATGTGTAATAGCAATGATAGCCTAGTGTAAGTTGCTTGTTTATTTATTTCCTTGTTGTCTTGTTTATTTGTTTTCTTGTAGTCAGTGCAGTTCTTTTTCCGCGGTTTGCTACTGGCTGCAATAACCTATTTTTTAAAACTAGGCCACAATAACCATGGGCTAATATTTACTGTAGTGACACTGGGCCTCCCACGGGCCGTAGAAACAGTGGGCCTTCTACGAGCCGTAGAAACAGTGGGCCTTCTAAGGGCCGTAGAAACAGTGGGCCTTCTACGGGCCGTAGAAACAATGGGCCTTCTACGGGCCGTATCATCAATGGGCCTTCTACGGGCCGTATCATCAATGGGCCTTATACGGGCCGTATGATCGATTGGCCAAACATGGGCCAAACAGACCGCATTCTGGCCGTAAATGGGCTAGAGTTGGAATCGTCCGTTCATGGGCCGACCATAATGGGCCATCGTTAATAGGCCGTATTTGATGACGCTATGAAAACGGCCCAACGTATTAACGGACCACAAACGGGCTGACTGTAACCACGGGCTGAATTTGGCCCACAAGCAGAAAATGACAGTAACGGGCCGTAAGTAAACGAATGCTGGAAATGAGCCCAAGAATAAATGGGCTTTGAGAAGGCCGAAAGATAACATGGGCTGGAGACGGCCCAACGGAATAACGGGCCGTTAATGGGTATAAAGTGATACACTGTTCACCACGGGCCAGTTTCACCACGGGTCGTTAATGGGTGTAAAGTGATACACTGTTCATTACGGGCCAGTTTCAGCACGGGCCGCTAATGGGCCAAGAGTTACAAAGGGCCTCATATGGGCCGAAAGATGTCACGGGCTATACATGGGCCAGAAGTGAAAACGGGCTGGAATCATATTGGACGGCCCAGATGATGCTACTGGGCCTAATTCGGATAGGGCGTAACGGGCCTAGGGTTAGCGGGTTGTAAATGGGCTATATGCGAACAGGCCGTTAACAGCCTTTCCATGGGCCGGCCCGCTAGCTTTTGACCAAGTCAAATGGGCCGGCCTTTTCACAGGAATGGGCCACTTTTGGGCCGTGCCACGTGTCGACGTATCATAGGTGCCTTCTGTCCAGTGAGTGGATGACATCTGTCCCGACGATGAGCCGACACGTGTTTCCTCTAGCCAATGATGATTTTACATGTGGAAAATCCCCATAGGTTGTTTTCGGATGACACGTGTTTTCGGATCCAAAACCCGACCCGATAGCTTAACGGCGTTCCGTTACGGTGGATGCCCCGTGTCGGTCACCCTTGACGAAAGCACTTCTGTGACGCGCGATTTATTGTCATGGAAGTGGACACTTCCGTGATGATAATTTTGGTAATGTCATGGAACACTTCTACGACAGCACAGGTATGACTATCTTGATTCTATCATAAATTTGTCATGGATGTACATGCATGACAAAAAAGCGACCTACTGTGACAAACACGTATCATCACGGAAGTGTATTTTTTTGTAATGTTTGCTCTTTACTTTTCATTTATTTTACTTTGCATCTTTATCACAAAAAATACCAAAAATATTATCTTATCATATCTATCAGATCTCACTCTCGTAAGTGGCCGTGTAGGGATTGACAACCCCTATTCGTGTTGGTTGCGAGGATTTATTTGTTTTGTGCAGGTACGAGGGACTCGCGCGTAGCCTCCTACTGGATTGATACCTTGGTTCTCAAAAACTGAGGGAAATACTTATGCTACTTTGCTGCATCATCCCTTCCTCTTCGGGGAAAACCAACGCAGTGCTCAAAGAGGTAGCAAGAAGGATTTCTGGCACCATTGCCGAGGAGGTCTACGCAAAAGTCAACATACCAATTACCCATCACATACCCTTATCTCCCACATTACATTATTTGCCATTTGCCTCTCGTTTTCCTCTCCCCCACTTCACCCTTGCCGTTTTATTCGCCCTATATCTCTCTATCCTCCCTCTCTTTCTCTATTTGCCTCTTTTTGCTCGCTTGCTTTTTGTTTGCTTATGTGTTAGTTTGTTTTCTTATCATTATGGCTAGTCCCTTATCTTCTCCATTGTCTCCCCGAGAGTGAAATTCTAAATTTTAAGCAAAGGGGGGGAGAAAATCTAAAAGATGCTTGGTATAGAATTTGCAATGCTCAAAATAGATCCACCAGGAAGCAACCTACTTCCGTTCTTCTTTGCAATTTTTATGTAGGCATTACTCCTTGGCACAGATATGTCCTTGATACTATTACTGGAGGGAACTTCTTGGGTAGCCATACTTTTGATTCTTATAATGCTATGGTAGATTTGTTTGGCTCACCCCGTCTTTTGGTTAATGGAACTGTATTAACTTTGGAGCATGTAATGCAAAGACTTGAAATATTGAAAATAAGGTTTCTACCGTAGAGTTAATTGAAAATTTGGATAAAAAGATCCACAACCGAATCTCTCAATATGGATCTAAAGTAGGAGTCACTTTGAAAAATATTAAAGAGAAGGAACCCATAGTTAATAAGAAAATAAATCACGATTCCACTAGAATTGATAAAATTGAGGATATTATTACCAACTTGGGAACCGCCTTTTCTTTCGTAAAGAACACTCCAAGTCCTCCCGCTAAAATTGCCAAGCTTATGTATGTTCCTAAGAATAAGGGTGAATCCTCTAGTATGGAAACTGCGGATCTCAAATCTATAAGTGTTCATCCCAATCTTTTTGCTATCATTAAGGAACCATTTGTTAAAAATGATTTTTTCGATCTTGTGCCTAAAAATTTGATAATCAATAAAAAGAAATAAATTCCTAAAGATGGTAGATGCCTCATTGAAGAATTGCCTACCAAAGATGGCAATACCTAG
The DNA here is from genome assembly GCF_003073215.2 of Triticum urartu. Classification (NCBI taxonomy): domain Eukaryota; kingdom Viridiplantae; phylum Streptophyta; class Magnoliopsida; order Poales; family Poaceae; genus Triticum; species Triticum urartu. Next base: position 445,621,403 of record NC_053022.1, on the reverse strand, counting down.
ATCTATCCTTGCTTGTTATGCCTAGCTAGGGGCGTTAAACAATAGCGCTTGTTGGGAGGCAACCCAATTTTTTTATTCCTTGCTTTTTGGTCCTGTTTAGTAATAAATAATTTATCTAGCCTCTGTTTTGGTTGTGTTTTTTTTGTTTAATTAGTGTTTGTGCCAAGTAGAACCGTTGGGAAGACTTGGGGAAAGTCTTGTTAAACTTGCTGTAAAAAACAGAAACTTTAGCGCTCACGAGAACTGCTGCCATTTTTATTTGTAAAGTTCTATGTAGTTAATTCTTTTTTCAGATGATTAATAGATAAATTCCTCACGTCCAGAAATTTATTTTAGAATTTTTGGGGTTCCAGATCTTGCGCTAGCTACAGATTACTACAGACTGTTCTGTTTTTGACAGATTCTGTTTTTCGTGTGTTGTTTGCTTATTTTGATGAATCTATGGCTAGTAAAATAGTTTATAAACCATAGAGAAGTTGGAATACAGTAGGTATAACACCAATATAAATAAAGAATGAATTCATTACAGTACCTTGAAGTGGTCTTTTGTTTTCTTTCGCTAACGGAGCTCACGAGATTTTCTACTTTAAGTTTTGTGTTGTGAAGTTTTCAAGTTTTGGGTAAAGATTTGATGGATTATGGAACGAGGAGTGGCAAGAGCCTAAGCTTGGGGATGCCCATTTCACTCCCAAGATAATCTAAGGACACCTAAAAGCCAAAGCTTGGGGATGCCCCGGAAGGCATCCCCTCTTTCGTCTACTTCTATCGGTAACTTTACTTGGAGCTATATTTTTATTCGCCACATGATATGTGTTTTGCTTGGAGCATCTTGTATGATTTGAGTCTTTACCTTTTAGTTTACCAAAATCATCCTTTCTGTACACACCTTTTTGAGATAGCCATACATGATTTGGAATTTGTTAGAATACTCTATGTGCTTCGCTTATATCTTTTGAGTTATGTAGTTTTGCTCTAGTACTTCACTTATATCTTTTATAGCACGGTGGTGGATTCGTTTTATAGAAACTATTGATCTCTCATGCTTCACTTAGATTATTTTTATAGTCTTAAATAGCATGGTAATTTGCTTAAAATCCTAATATGCTTGGTATACAAGATTAATAATAAAACTTTCTTATGAGTGTGTTGAATACTATGAGAAGTTCGACGCTTGATAATTGTTTTGAGATATGAAGATGGTGATATTAAAGTTGTGCTAGTAGAGTAGTTGTGAATTTGAAGAATACTTGTGTTAAAGTTTGTGATTCCCGTAGCATGCACGTATGGTGAACCGTTATGTGATGAAGTTGGAGCATGATTTATTTCTTTGATTGTCTTCCTTATGAGTGGCGGTCGGGGACGAGCGATGGTCTTTTCCTACCAATCTATCCCCCTAGGAGCATGTGCGTAATACTTTGCTTTGATAACTTGTAGATTTTTGCAATAAGTATATGAGTTCTTTATGACTAATGTTGAGTCCATGGATTATACGCACTTTTCTCACCCTTCCACCTTCGCTAGCCTCTCTAATACCACACACCTTTCACCGGTATCATACACCCACCATATACCTTCCTCAAAACAGCCACCATACCTACCTATTATGGCATTTCCATAGCCATTCTGAGATATATTGCCATGCAACTTTCCACCGTTCTGTTTATTATGACACACTCCATCATTGTCATATTGCTTAGCATGATCATGTAGTTAACATCGTATTTGTGGCAAAGCCACCGTTCATAATTTTTTCATACATGTCACTCATGAGTCATTGCATATCCCGGTACACCGCCGGAGGCATTCATATAGTGTCATATTTTGTTCTAAGTATCGAGTTGTAATTGTTGAGTTGTAAGAAAATAAAAGTGTGATGATCATCATTATTAGAGCATTGTCCCAGTGAGGAAAGGATGATGGAGACTATGATTCCCCCACAAGTCGGGATGAGACTCTGGACTAAAAAAAGAGGCCATAAAAAAAGAGAAAAGGCCCAAATAAAAAAATGAGAGAAAAAGAGAAGGGACAATGCTACTATCCTTTTGCCACACTTGTGCTTCAAAGTAGCACCATGATATTCATAGTAGAGAGTCTCTCATTTCGTCACTTTCATAAACTAGTGGGAATTTTTCATTATAGAACTTGGCTTGTATATTCCAATGATGGGCTTCCTCAAATTGCCCTAGGTCTTCATGAGCAAGCAAGTTGGATGCACACCCACTTAGTTTCTTTTTGAGCTTTTATATACCTATAGCTCTAGTGCATCCGTTGCATGGCAATCCCTACTCACTCACATTGATATCTATGGATGGGCATCTCCATAGCCCGTTGATAATTGTTTTGAGATATGAAGATGGTGATATTAAAGTTGTGCTAGTACAGTAGTAGTGAATTTGAAGAATACTTGTGTTAAAGTTTGTGATTCCCGTAGCATGCACGCATGGTGAACCGTTATGTGATGGGAGCATGATTTATTTTTTGATTGTCTTCCTTATGAGTGGCGGTCGGGGACGAGCGATGGTCTTTTCCTACCAATCTATCCCCCTAGGAGCATGCGCGTAATACTTTGCTTTGATAACTTGTAGATTTTTGCAATAAGTATATGAGTTCTTTATGACTAATGTTGAGTCCATGGATTATACGCACTTTTCTCACCCTTCCACCTTTGCTAGCCTCTCTAATACCACACCTTTCGCCGGTATCATACACCCACCATATACCTTCCTCAAAACAGCCACCATACCTACCTATTATGGCATTTCCATAGCCATTCCGAGATATATTGCCATGCAACTTTCCACCGTTCCGTTTATTATGACACACTCCATCATTGTCATATTGCTTAGCATGATCATGTAGTTGACATCGTATTTGTGGCAAAGCCACCGTTCATAATTCTTTCATACATGTCACTCATGAGTCATTGCATATCCCGGTACACCGCCGGAGGCATTCATATAGAGTCATATTTTGTTCTAAGTATCGAGTTGTAATTGTTGAGTTGTAAGAAAATAAAAGTGTGATGATCATCATTATTAGAGCATTGCCAGTGAGGAAAGGATGATGGAGACTATGATTCCCCCACAAGTCGGGATGAGACTCCGGACTAAAAAAAAGAGGCCATAAAAAAAGAGAAAAGGCCCAAATAAAAAAAATGAGAGAAAAAGAGAGAAGGGACAATGCTACTATCCTTTTACCACACTTGTGCTTCAAAGTAGCACCATGATATTCATAGTAGAGAGTCTCTCATTTCGTCACTTTCATATACTAGTGGGAATTTTCATTATAGAACTTGGCTTGTATATTCCAATGATGGGCTTCCTCAAATTGCCCTAGGTCTTCATGAGCAAGCAAGTTGGATGCACACCCACTTAGTTTCTTTTTGAGCTTTCATATACTTATAGCTCTAGTGCATCCGTTGCATGGCAATCCCTACTCACTCACATTGATATCTATTGATGGGCATCTTCATAGCCCGTTGATACGATGTGAGACTATCTTCTCCCTTTTTGTCTTCTCCACAACCACCTTTCTATTCCACCTACAAGTGTTATGTCCATGGCTCGCGCTCATGTATTGCGTGAAGATTGAAAAAGTTAGAGAATGTCAAAAGTATGAAACAATTGCTTGGCTTGTCATCGGGGTTGTGCATGATTTAAATATTTTGTGTGGTGAAGATGGAGCATAGCCAGACTATATGATTTTGTAGGGATAACTTTCTTTGGCCATGTTATTTTGAGAAGACATAATTGCTTTGTTAGTATGTTTGAAGTATTATTATTTTTATGTCAATATTAAACTTTTGTCTTGAATCTTTCGGATCTGAATATTCATACCACAATTAAGAAGAATTACATTAAAATTATGCCAAGTAGCACTCCACATCAAAAATTCTGTTTTTATCATTTACCTACTCGAGGACGAGAAGGAATTAAGCTTGGGGATGCTTGATACGTCTCCAACGTATCTATAATTTTTGATTGCCCCATGCTATATTATCTACTGTTTTGGACATTATTGGGCTTTATTACCCACTTTTATATTATTTTTGGGACTAACCTATTAACCGAAGGCCCATCCCGGAATTGCTGTTTTTTTGCATGTTTTAGGGTTTCGAAGAAAAGGAATACCAAACGGAGTCCAAACGGAATGAAACCTTCAGGAACGTGATTTTCTCAACAAACAAGACCCAAGAGACTTGGACCCTACGTCAAGACACAAAAGAGGAGGCCACGAGGTAGGGGGCGCGCCTACCCCCCCAGGCGCGGCCTCCACCCTTGTGGGCCCCCTGTTGCTCCACCGACGTACTCCTTCATCCTATATATACCTACATACCCCCAAACGATCATATACGGAGCCAAAAACCTAATTCCACCGCCGCAAATTTCTATATCCATGAGATCCCATCTTGGGGCCTGTTTCGGAGCTCCGCTGGAGGGGGCATCGATCACAGAGGGCTTCTACATCAACACCATAGCCCCTCCGATGAAGTGTGAGTAGTTTACCTCAGACCTACGGGTCCATAGTTATTAGCTAGATGGCTTCTTCTCTCTTTTTGGATCTCAATACAATGTTCTCCCCCTCTCTTGTGGAGAACTATTCGATGTAATCTTCTTTTTTGCGGTGTGTTTGTTGAGACCGATGAATTGTGGGTTTATGATCAAGTCTATCTATAAACAATATTTGAATCTTCTTTGAATTCTTTTATGTATGATTGGTTATCTTTGCAAGTCTCTTCGAATTATCTGTTTGGTTTGGCCTACTAGATTGATCTTTCTTGCAATGGGAGAAGTTCTTAGCTTTGGGTTCAATCCTGCGATGTCCTTTCCTAGTGACAGTAGGGGTAGCAAGGCACGTATTGTATTGTTGCCATCAAGGATAACAAGATGGGGTTTTCATCATATTGCATGAGTTTATCCCTCTACATCATGTCATCTTGCTTAAGGCATTACTCTGTTTTTAACTTAATACTCTAGATGCATGCTGGATAGCGGTCGATGAGTGGAGTAATAGTAGTAGATGCAGGCAGGAGTCGGTCTACTTGTCTCGGACGTGATGCCTATATACATGATCATACCTAGATATTCTCATAACTATGCTCAGTCCTGTCAATTGCTCAACAGTAATTTGTTCACCCATCATAGAATACCTATGCTCTCGAGAGAAGCCACTAGTGAAACCTATGGCCCCCGGGTATATCTTCATCATATTAATCTCCTACTACTTAGTTATTTCCTTTGCTCTTTACTTTGCCTTTATTTTACTTTGCATCTTCATCACAAAAATACCAAAAATATTATCATATCATATATATCAGATCTCACTCTCGTAAGTGGCCGTGTAGGGATTGACAACTCCTATTTGTGTTGGTTACGAGGATTTATTTATTTTGTGCAGGTACGAGGGACTCGCGCGTAGCCTCCTACTGGATTGATACCTTGGTTCTCAAAAACTGAGGGAAATACTTACGCTACTTTGCTGCATCATCCCTTCCTCTTCGGGGAAAACCGACCAGTGCTCAAGAGGTAGCAGTGTCCTTGAATTTTACCTTGGGGTGCCATGGGCATCCCCAAGCGTAGGCTCTTGTCACTCTTTGTTCCATAATCCATCAAATCTTTACCCAAAACTGGAAAACTTCACAACACAAAACTCAAAATAGAAAATCTCATGAGCTCCGTTAGGGAAAGAAAAGAAAACACCACTTCAAGGTACTGTAATGAACTCATTCTTTATTTATATTAGTGTTAAACCTACTGTATTCCAACTTCACTATGGTTTATAAACTCTTTTAATAACCATAGATTCATCAAAATAAGCAAACAACACACGAAAAACAGAATCTGTCAAAAATAGAACAGTCTGTAGTTGATAATGACCGAACTAGCAAGACACTAATTCGTGCGTGTCGCGACCCGATCTTTCACAGTACTGTAGTCGTCACGGCGTAGCAGAACAATCTGTGATAACTAGAAAAATAACGTACTCAAAGTAAATGATCAGGTAGAAAGAGATTTGTAGCTAATGTTGGGTGCATCATGACTGGATCTTTTCTACCATGAATTACAATGTTTAGTCGCTGCTTGAACTTTGGAGGTGCTCTGCATTTATGTTTTGCGGTCTCAGAAAGGGCTAGCGAGATACCACTATGTCATATTATATCATGGTTGTTTTGACAATGTGTTGTTGTTTGAGATATCTTATTATTGCTAGTTAGCTGATTATGTCATTGATATGAGTTAATATAATTTTTATGAGTTATTATCGGCATGGTTAGTTATAATCTTGGCTGAAAACCTCGGTGTTGTTTAAGCTTATTTATGCAAACAAGAGCAAAAGAGTTCGTAAAATTTTTATTTTTCACTTTCAGTTTATAAACTGAATTGCTTGAGGACAAGCAAAGGTTTAAGCTTGGGGGAGTTGATATGTCTTTGTCGTATCTACTTTTCCTAATGTTTTTCCTCTTATTTTGGACTCTAATTTGCATGATTTGAATGAAACTAACCCGAATTGACGCTATTTTCAGCAGAAGTACCATGGTATTGTTTTTTGTGTAGAAATAAAAGTTCTCGGATTGGCACGAAACTTTGCGAGGATTTTTTATATCAATAAAGAGAATTTCTAGAGCCAAGAACCACCGGAGGGGGGCACCTGGGTGGGTGCTACCTCCTGAGCACTGCGTTGGTTTTCCCTTGAAGAGGAAAGGGTGATGCAGTAAAGTAGCGTAAGTATTTCCCTTAGTTTTTGAGAACCAAGGTATCAATCCAGTAGGAGACTACACGCAAGTCCCTCGTACCTACATAAACAAATAAGAACCTCGCAACCAGCGCGATAAAGGGGTTGTCAATCCCTTCATGGTCACTTACGAGAGTGAGATCTGATACAGATAATAATAATAATAAGATAAATATTTTTGGTATTTTTATGATATAGATTGAAAGTAAAGTTTGCAAAATAAAATAGATTGGAAACTTATATGATAAAAGATAGACCCGGGGGCCATAGGTTTCACTAGTGGCTTCTCTCAAGATAGCATAAGTATTACGGTGGGTGAACGAATTACTGTCGAGCAATTGATAGAAAAGTGCATAGTTATGAGAATATCTAGGCATGATCATGTATATAGGCATCACGTCCACGACAAGTAGACCGAAACGATTCTTCATCTACTACTATTACTCCACACACCGATCGCTATCCAGCATGCACCTAGAGTATTAAGTTCATAAGAATAGAGTAACGAATTAAGCAAGATGACATTATGTAGAGGGATAAACTCAAGCAATATGACATAAACCCCCATCTTTTTATCCTCGATGGCAACAATACAATACGTGCCTTGATGCCCCTGCTGTCACTGGGACATGACACCGTAAGATTGAACCCAAAGCTAAGCACTTCCCCCATTGCAAGAAATATCAATCTAGTAGGCCAAACCAAACTGATAATTCGAAGAGACTTCAAAGATAACCAATCATACATAAAATATTTTAGAGAAGAATCAAATATTTTTCATAGATAGACTTGATCATAAACCCACAATTCATAGGATATCGACAAACACACCGCAAAAAGAGTTGCATCGAATAGATCTCCAAGAAGATCGAGGAGAACTTTGTATTGAGATTCAAAGAGAGAGAAGAAGCCGTCTAGCTAATAACTATGGACCCGAAGGTCTATGGTAAACTACTCACACATCATCGGAGAGGCTATGGTGTTGATGTAGAAGCCCTCCGTGATCGATTCCCCCTCCGACAGAGCTCCAAAAAAGGCCCCAAGATGGGACCTCTTGGGTACATAAGGTTGCGGCGGTGGAAATAGGGTTTCATGGTGCTCCCAGATGTTTCCGGGGTATATGGGTATATATAGGAGGAAGAAGTAGGTCGGTGGAGCTACGAGGGGCCCACGAGGGTGGGTGCACGCCCAAGGGGGGCAGGCGCGCCTCCCTGCCTTGTGGCCTCCTCGTTGATTTCTCGACGTCTACTCCAACTCCCCTGGATCATGTTTGTTCCAAAAATAACTCTCCCGAAGGTTTCATTCCGTTTGGATTCCGTTTGATATTCCTTTTTTACGAAACACTAAAATAGGCAAAAAACAGCAATTTGCACTAGGCCTTGGGTTAGTAGGTTAGTCCCAAAAATAATATAAAAGTGTAAAATAAATCCCATTAACATCCAAAACAGATAATATAATAGCATGGAACAATCAAAAATTATAGATACGTTGGAGACGTATCAAGCATCCCCAAGCTTAATTCGTGCTCGTCCTCGAGTAGGTAAATGATAAAAACATAATTTGTGATGTGGAATTCTACCTAGCATAATTCTCAATGTAATTTTCTTTATTGTGGCATGAATATTCAGATCCGAAAGATTCAAGACAAAAGTCCAATATTGACATAAAAATAATACTTCAAGCATACTAACTAAGCAGTCATATCTTCTCAAAATAACATGGCCAAAGAAAGTTCATGCCTACAAAATCATATAGTTTGGTCATGATCCATTTTCGTCACACAAGAATGCTCTCATCATGCACAACCCCGATGACAAGCCAATCAATTATTTCATACTTTAGTAATATCAAACTTTTTTCAACTTTCACGCAATACATGAGCGTGAGCCATGGATATAGCACTATGGGTGGAATAGAATATGATGATGGGGGTTATGTGGAGAAGACAAAAAAGGAGAAAGTCTCACATCGACGCGGCTAATCAACAGGCTAGGGAGATGCCCATCAATTTATGTCAATGCAAGGAGTATGGATTGCCATGCAACAGATGCACTAGAGCTATAAATGTATGAAAGCTCAACAAAAGAAACTAAGTGGGTGTGCATCCAACTTGCTTGCTCACAAAGACCTAGGGCATTTGAGGAAGCCCATTGTTGGAGTATACAAGCCAAGTTCTATAATGAAAAATTCCCACTAGTATATGAAAGTGACAAAACAAGAGACTCTCTATCATGAAGATCATGGTGCTACTTTGAAGCACAAGTGTGGAAAAATAGGATAGTAGCATTGTCCCTTTTTATTTCTACTTTTGGGGCCTTCCTTTTTTTATTTGGCCTTTCTCTCTTTTTTTATTTGGGACAATGCTCTATTAATGATGATCATCACACTTCTATTTAATTACAACTCAATGATTACAACTCAATACTAGAACAAAGTATGACTCTATATGAATGCCTCCAGCGGTATACCGGGATGGGCAATTAATCAAGAGTGACATGTATGAAAAATTATGAATGGTGGCTTTGCCACAAATACAATGTCAACTACATGATCATGCAAGGCAATATGACAATGATGAAGCGTGTCATAAATGAAATGGTGGAAAGTTGCATGGCAATATATCTTGGAATGGCTATGGAAATGCCATGATAGGTAGGTATGGTGGCTGTTTTGAGGAAGACATAAGGAGGTTTATGTGTGACAGAGAGTATCATATCACGGGGTTTGGATGCACCAGCAAAGTTTGCACCAACTCTCAAGGTGAGAAAGGGCAATGCACAGTACCGAAGAGGCTAGAAATGATGGAAGGGTGAGAGTGCGTATAATCCGTGGACTCAACATTAGTCATAAAGAACTCACATACTTATTGCAAAAATCTACAAGTCATCAAAAACCTAGCATTACGCGCATGCTCCTAGGGGGATAGATTGGTAGGAAAAGACCATCGCTCGTCCCCGACCGCCACTCATAAGGAAGACAATCAAATAACACCTCATGTTTCAAATTTGTTACACAACGGTTAACATACGTGCATGCTACGGGACTTGCAACCTCAAACACAAGTATTTATCAAATTCACAACCACTCAACTAGCAAACTCTAATATCACCACCTTTACATCTCAAAAAAATTATCAATAATCAAACTTCTCATAGTATTCAATGCACTTTCTATGATAGTTTTTATTATACCCATCTTGCATGCCTATCATATTAGGACTAAATTCATAACCAAAGCAAATTACCATGATGTTCTAAAAGACTCTCAAAATAATATAAGTGAAGCATGAGAGATCAATAATTTCTATAAAATAAGACCACCACCGTGCTCTAAAAGATACAAGTGAAGCACTAGAGCAAAATTATCTAGCTCAAAAGATATAAGTGAAGCACATAGAGTATTCTAATAAATTCCAATTCATGTGTGTCTCTCCCAAAAGGTGTGTACAGCAAGGATGATTGTGGAAAACTAAAAATCAAAGACTCAAATCATACAAGACGCTCGAAGCAAAACACATATCAAGTGGTGAATAAAAATATAGCCTCAAGTAAAGTTACCGATGAAAGAAGACGAAAGAGGGGATGCCTTCCGGGGCATCCCCAAGCTTAGACTTTTGGTTGTCCTTGAATTTTACCTTGGGGTGCCTTGGGAATCCCCAAGGTTAGGCTCTTTCCACTCCTCGTTCCATAATCCATCAAATCTTTACCCAAAACTTGAAAACTTCACAACACAAAACTTAAACAGAAAATCTCATGAGCTCCATTAGTATAAGAAAACAGACCACAACTTAAGGTGATGTAATGAACTAATTCTTTATTTATTTGGGTGTTAAAACTACTGTATTCCAACTTCTCTATGGTTCATAACCTCCGATACTAGCCATAGATTCATCAAAATAAGCAAACAACACGCGAAAAACAGAATCTGTCAAAAACAGAACAGTCTGTAGTAATCTGTAGGTTTCAAATACTTATGTAACCCCAAAAATTCTAAAATAAATTGCAGGACTTGAGGAATTTATCTATTAATCATCTTCAAAAAGAATCAACCTAATCTCACTCTCCAGTTAAAAAAGGGTAGCAAATCTCGTGAGCGCTAAAGTTTCTATTTTTTACAGCAAGATCGCAAAGACATTCCCCAAGTCTTCCCAAAGGTTCTACTTGGCACAAACACTAATTAAAAGCATAAAACCACATATATATAGAGGCTAGATGAATTATTTATTACTAAACAGAACCAAAAAGCAAGGAACAAAAATAAAATTGGGTTGCCTCCCAACAAGCGCTATCGTTTAACGCCCCTAGCTAGGCATAAAAGCAAGGATAGATCTAGGTATTATCATCTTTGGTGTGCAATCCATAAGTGGCTCTCATAATAGATTCATAAGGTAATTTAATTTTCTTTATAGTAAAGTGTTCCATTCCTTTCCTTAATGGAAATTGGAATCTAATATTCCCTTTTTCATATCAATAATTGCACCAATCGTTCTAAGGAAAGGTATACCAAGAATAATGGGACATGTAGGATTGCAATATATATCAAGAACAATGAAATCTACGGGCACATAATTCCTATTTGCAACAATAAGAACATCATTAATTCTTCCCATAGGTTTCTTAATAGTGGAATCCGCGAGGTGCAAATTCAAAGAACAATCATCAAATTCACGGAAACCTAACACATCACACAAAGTTTTTGGAATCGTGGAAACGCTAGCACCCAAATCACATTAAACATAGCAATCATGATATTTAATTTTAATTTTAATAGTGGGTTCCCACTCATCATAAAGTTTTCTAGGGATAGAAACTTCCAATTCAAGCTTTTCTTCATAAGATTGCATTAAAGCATCAACGATATGTTTAGTAAAAGCTTTATTTTGATTATAAGCATGCGGAGAATTTAGCATGGATTGCAAAAAGGAAATACAATCTATTAAAGAACAATTATCATAATTAAGTTCCTTGAATCCAAAATAGTGGGTTCATTGTTATGTAAAGTTTTGACCTCTCCAATCCCACTTTTACCAATTTTAGCATTAAGATCTAAAAACTTCGAATCATTGGGACGCCATTTAACTAAAGTTGAATCATCTCCAGTCCCATCATTATCAAGATTCATATTGCAAAAAAAAGATTTAATAGGAGACACATCAATCACTTTTAGATCTTCAACCTTATTATCATGAAAACTAGAATAACACGCTTTCACAAAGCAGTCTTTTTTAGCACGCATCCTAGCGGTTATTTCTTTGCACTCATAAATGGAAATTCTCATAGCTTTGAGAGACTCATTGATATCATGCTTAGGTGGAATAGATCTAAGTTTCGAAGAATCAACATCAGGAGAAATGCTATCCATGTTCCTAGCCAACTCATCAATCTTAGACAGTTTTTCTTCAATCAAAGAATTGAAACTCTTTTGCGAACTAATAAATTCTTTAATATTAGATTCAAAATCAGAGGGCATCTTATTATAATTTCCATAAGAATTGTTGTAGGAATTACCATAATTATTAGAGGAATTACTAGGAAACGGCCTAGGATCAAAATTACCTCTATATGCGTTATTACCAAAATTGTTCCTACCAACAAAATTCACATCCATAGATTCATTATTTTTTTCAATCAAAGTAGACAAAGGCATATCATTAGGATCAGAAGAAACACTCTTATTAGAAAACAATTTCATAAGTTCATCCATCTTTCCACTCAAAACATTAATTTCTTCTATTGCGTGCACCTTTTTACTAGTAGATCTTTCAGTGTGCCATTGAGAATAATTAACCATACTATTATCTAGGAGTTTAGTAGATTATCCTAAAGTTATTTCCATAAAAGTGCCTCTCACGGCCGAATCTAAAAGATTTCTAGAAGCAAAATTCAATCCGGCATAATTTTTTTGTATAATCATCCAAAGATTCAAACCATGTGTAGGGCAAGTACATATTATTAATTTCATCCTCTCCCAAGCTTGTGCAACATGTTCATGATCAAGTTTCTTAAAATTAATAATATTGTTTCTAAGAGAGATGATCTTAGCGGGAGGAAAATACTTAGAGATAAAAGCATCTTTGCACTTATTCCATGAATCGATACTATTTTTAGGAAAAGACGAAAACCAAGTTTTAGCGCGCTCTCTAAGCGAAAATGGGAATAGCTTCAATTTAACAATATCATTATCCACATCTTTCTTCTTTTGCATATCACACAAATCAACAAAGCTGTTTAGATGGGTAGCGGCATCTTCACTAGGAAGGCCGGAAAACGGATCTTTCATGACAATATTCAATAAAGCAATATTAATTTCACAAGATTCGGCATCGGTAAGAGGAGCAATCAGAGTGCTAATAAAATCATTATTGTTGGTAGTAGAAAAGTCACATAATTTAGTATTATCATGAGCCATCATGAAAAACAATCCAACACACAAGCACACTAGGAGCAAGCAGAAAAAAACAAGTGGAAAGAGAGGGCGAATAAAACGGCAAGGGTGAAGTGGGGGAGAGGAAAACGAGAGGCAAATGGCAAATAATGTAATGGAAGGGATAAAAGTTTGTGATGGGTACTTGGTATGTCTTGACATGATTTAGATCTCCCCGGCAACGGCGCCAGAAATGGCTTGTTGACGTGAGATCAAATCTTGACTTGACTTGGTGCAACCTCCCCGGCAACGGCGCCAGAAATGGCTTGTTGCTACCTCTTGAGCACTGCGTTGGTTTTCCCTTAAAGAGGAAAGGGTGATGTAGTAAAGTAGCGTAAGTATTTCCCTCAGTTTTTGCGAACCAAGGTATCAATCTAGTAGGCGACTACACGCAAGTCCCTCGTACCTACACAAACAAATAAGAACCTCGCAACCAATGCAATAAAGGGGTTGTCAATCCCTTCACAGTCACTTACGACAGTGAGATCTGATGGAGATAATAATAATAAGATAAACATTTTTGGTATTTTTATTATATAGATTGAAAGTAAAGATTGCAAAATAAAATAGATTGGAAACTTATATGATAAAAGGTAGACCCGGGGGCCATAGGTTTCACTAGTGGCTTCTCTCAAGATAGCATAAGTATTACGGTGGGTGAACAAATTACTATCGAGCAATTTATAGAAAAGTGCATACTTATGAGAATATCTAGGCATGATCCTGTATATAGGCATCATGTCCGCGACAAGTAGACCGAAGCGATTCTGCATCTACTACTATTACTCCACACATCGACCGCTATCCAGCATGCATCTAGAGTATTAAGTTCATAAGAACAGAGTAACGCATTGTAACGCCCCATATGTAACCTGCCATATTTGTATTCCAACTCTTGCCATTTCCGGCACTAAGTTATGATATTTCCTTGTTGTCGGGTTTTTGTCTCCGTGTTGCTTTTGTCTTTGTCATGCATCTCATATCATGTCATCATGTGCATCGCATTTGCATATGTGTTCGTCTCATGCATCCGAGCATTTTCCCCGTTGTCCGTTTTGCATTCCGGTGCTCCTATGTCCTCCAGTGTTCCCTTTTACCTCTTTTCATGTGCGGGTGTTAAACATTCTCGGATTGGACCAAGACTTGCCAAGCAGCCTTGGTTTACTACCGGTAGACCGCCTATCAAGTTTCGTGCTATTTGGACTTCGTTTGATACTCCAACGGTTAACCGAGGAACCGATAAAGCCTTGTGTGTGTTGCAGCCCAACACCCCTCCAAAGTGGCCCAAAACCCACCTAAACCCCCTCCAGCATCTCGGTCATTCGATCACGATCGCGTGGCCGAAAACCATGCTCAATTTGGAGCCTCCTAGCTCCCTCTACCTATAAAAACGTCCCCTCCCCTCCATTTTCGGGCAAAACCCTAGGTCCCCTCACCTCCCGCCGCCGGACGCGTCCGTTCGCGCCGGACATGTCCGCCGCCATTGCCTCCAGCCAACCCGTGTGCGACACATGGCGCGCCTGCCGCCCCCGCGCCGCCGGCCCGCCTGGCCCGTGTCGGGCCCTGCCGGCCCGCGGTCGCCGCCGCCCGGCTCCCTCGCCTGCGCCACCCGGCTTCCTCACCCTGCCACCTTCGCTCGCCGCGCCGCCGCCTGCCACCCTCGCCGGTGAGCGCCGCCACCTCGCCGCCTAGTCGCCACCTCGCCGCCCGGTCGCCGCCTCTGCCTGCCTGTCGCGCCGCCGATCGACTTCGCCGCCTCGTCCTCCTCGTCGCCGGCGGATCCCATGCCTCCTCGCTGGCGCCCGTCGTCCTCCCGCTCCGGCAAGCCCGGCCGGCCACCGCTCCTATTCCGGCGAACTCCGGTTTTCGTGCCCGATCCCGATCCAGATCTGGACGAAACCCTAAGGGTTGATTTTTAGCATACTTCATCATGCCATAACTTTGCATCCGTGGCTCCGTTTTGGGCGTGTAGCATATATAATTGTTCGTCTCGACGTGTACTCCATTTCATCCCATTGCACCATGTTCATTTGAGCTCATCCTGATGCCCTAAATGTTGTTGCAAGAGTGCTATGTAATGTTAGTTTCAGATTCTTATCAGAGATTGGACATTTGTCATTTTTGCCATGTTTAATGTGTGCCTCCTATGAACTTGAGCCCTACATGTGTTTTGAAGTATGTCATGCCATCTTTACATGGGTGTATGCCATGTATTTTTTGTGATCTTTTTGGTGACTAGCACAAGCATGCAAAGTAGCTCTCGTGATGTTGCTGATTTCAGGGACTTAGAATTATTCAAAGTCATGTTCCTATTAATATTTTTATGCCATGTATTCTTGTTGCTATAGATTGATCCATGCCTCTTTTGAGCATGTTCAGTAAGGATGATTTTGAGATAATGTTATGCTCTATCCATCCGTGTCTTTGTTTTCATTTATGGAGCACCCTAGCATGACTCAATCTTGCTCTACTTTTGCTATAAAATGTTCCTGGCAGATTGTTTACATGTTAAGAAATTTTGCCGAGGTTGTTATAGTTTATCCATGCATGCTATGAGAGTGTTCTTGCCATGGTTAGCTTATTCATCATGTCTACTTGCTAGGTGTATGCTTAGTTTGTCATGCAATTCTTTGTGGTGAGTGCATCGAGCTCATAAACATGCCTACGTAAATCTGTTTTGCCATGTTCCAGTTTTCTGCTAAGTCTGAATCTGTTAACGAAAGTTGCTATGTTCACATGGTTGCCATTGTATTTTCTGATCCCTTTTGGCTTATGGTCAGTAAGGGACTTTTGTTATATGCTTTGAGTAGCTTCATGCCATTCCTTTCTTTGCTATGATATGTTCCTGTAGCATGTCGTTATCTTGCTCTAAACATTGCTTCCTGATGTTAATTCCTGACATGCTGTTATTTTCACTAAGTCTGTGAACATGATATCTTTTGCACTTTTGCCATGCTTGTTTGAACCTGCTATTGAGTGAATTGGCCGTAGCTCAGTGTTCATCATTTGTCAAGAATCTTGAGTGGATCCCTGCCATGTGCTTTGTTGCTATATTAGAGTGCAGTAGCTTGCTGTTCTTGATGCATTTAGATGGCCTTGTGTTGTTAATCGTAGATCGGTGCCATATTTGTTTTGCTTATCATTTGCAAACCGTGCATCTGATTTCGGTGATCTTTATATCGATTTCGACCGAAATCAACTCATCTTTCCAGCGGCACTCTTGGTTTTCCAAGTTGAGGTCAGGTTCAATCTTTCCTTTCCAAAACATGCATATGCATCACATATCACATCCCACATATCATGCCATGTTTCGCATCATGTTTCTTGCGCATTGCTCCGTGGTTGATTGCGGTTCCTTTTGTTTGCGTTCTTGCTTTGGGTAGAGCCGGGAGACGAGTACGTGATCAAGGAACCCGTTGAGTACGCTTACGAGGATCAAGCTAACGTCAACTCGGAGAACTTTGCAGGCAAGATGACCATACCCTCGAAATCACTTCTATCTTTGCTTGCTAGATGCTCTCTCTATTGCTATGCCTATGCTAAGATACCTACCACTTGCTTATCATGCCTCCTATATTGCCATGTCAAACCTCTAACCCACCTTGTCCTAGCAAACCGTTGTTTGGCTATGTTACCTCTTTGCTCAGCCCCTCTTACAACGTTGCTAGTTGCAGGTGAAGATTGGAGTTTGTTCCTTGTTGGAACATGTTTATTGTTGGGATATCATTACTATATCTTGTCTACTTTAATGCATCTATACACTTGGTAAAGGGTGGAAGGTTCGGCCTTATGCCTGGTGTTTTGTTCCACTCTTGCCTCCCTAGTTTCTATCATACCGGTGTTATGTTCCTTGATTTTGCATTCCTTACACGGTTGGGTTATAATGGGAACCCCTTGACAGTTCGCCTTGAATAAAACTCCTCCAGCAAGGCCCAACATTGGTTTTATCATTTTCCACCTAGCCTCTTTTTCCCTTGGGTTCCGCGGACTCAAGGGTCATCATTATTTTAAACCCCCTTGCAGCGCCACCTCGGGGAAACTCGGGGGTTGGTTTTAGTTGTACGGATTGCTTATCCGGTGTGCCCTGAGAACAAGATATGTGCAGCTCCTATCGGGATTTGTCGGCACATTCGGGTGGCTTTGCTGGTTTAGTTTTACCATTGTCGAGATGTCTTGTAACCGCGATTCCGAGTCTGATCGGTCCATCCTGGGAGAAGGAATATCCTTCGTTGACCGTGAGAGCTTGTGATGGGCTAAGTTGGGACACCCCTGCAGGGATTTGAACTTTCGAAAGCCGTGCCCGCGGTTATGGGAAGATGGGAATTTGTTAATGTCCAGTTGTAGAAAACCTGAAACTTAAACTTAATTAAAATGAATCAACAGCGTGTGTAGCCGTGATGGTCTCTTTTCGGTGGAGTCCGAGAAGAGAACACGGTCTCGTGTTGTGCTTGAACGTAAGTAGTCTTGGATCACTTCTTGATCATAGTTCCTTCCTCGATCGTGCCTTTCCTTTGTCTTCTCGCTCTCATTTGTGTATGTTAGCCACCATATATGCTAGTGCTTGCTGCAACTCCACCTCATACCTTTACCCTACATATAAGCTTGAATAGTCTTGATCGCGAGGGTGTGAGATTGCTGAGTCCCCGTGACTCACAGATTACTTCCAAAACCAGATGCAGGGACCGATGATACCGCTCCAGGAGATGCGACTGAGCTCAAGTGGGAGTTCGATGAGGACTCAGGACGATACTACGTTTCCTTTCCAGACGATCAGTAGTGGAGCCCAGTTGGGGCGATCGGGGACATTATGCATTTGGGGTTGTCTTTATTTTGGTTCCGTAGTCGGACCTTGATTGTATCTGGATGATTGTAATGATATATTTATGCTATTTTGTGACGTGGAGATTGTAAGCCAACTATGTACCTGTTTTCTTATTCAGTACATGGGATGTGTAAAGATTACCCCTCTTGCGGCATTGCCTACAATGCGGTTATGCCTCTAAGTCGTGCTCCGACACGTGGGAGATATAGCCGCATTGTGGGTGTTACAAGTTGGTAATCAGAGCCTTCCCCGACTTAGGAGCCCCCTGCTTGATCGAATCGTTGGCGTTGTTGAGTCTAGAAAAATGTTTTGAGTCTTTTAGGATTTATATATATCGGAGAGTAGGATTCTTTTTACTCCTCAGTCCCTTCGTCGCTCTGGTGAGGCATCCTGACGTAGAGTTTTGACTCTTCTCTTCTCAAATTTCACTAAAAAAAATTTAGGATCACGCGGGTATCTTGGAATCGTTCCGTTGGTTTTGTGACGAGAACATTGTTCTTGGTGCCTCCTGACATTTAGGGGTTGTGGCAGTGTCCCGGGGAGTTGAGCTCCGAGGTGTTGTCATCACAATTTTATCGTTGCAGTTCTGGAATACCTGAGTTTCGCCGACATCGAAAATCTCTTTTATGTAGTTGTTGGTGAGATAACCTCGACGCCACCCAGTACTAGGGCGGGAGTTCGGGAGTATTGCCATAACTTGTATAACGAATGCTTTTTGAAGGTTGAGGTAAATGATTTCCAAAGGTTTCTTGGTTATGTGTTGAAGGATGGATACAGCTTGATGTAGGATTTGCTAGCTTGGGTGAGATATTATGCTTCCCCTGTATCCCCAACACCTGATTGCATAACCGGGAAAATTTCGGGAGTTTCATAGGTGGGAATTCATGTAGCTCTAGTATTTTCTTCCACGGATATTTGGTTTGTGATTGGGTAATCCTCACCAAGTATTTGTTCTTGTCCGTACCTTGTTGTTTTATTTATCTACCTCTATCTAAGTGGCTTCTCAATTTATGGAAGTGTGACCATTTCTATTGGAATTCATTTGTTCATTTTGTTCGGATGTTAAGACTATATGTTGCAATTTCGATCCATTTGATTCAGCTTGAATATATGTCTGTCAAGATGCTAACGGATGTCACCCTCTTCAGGATGGCTCCTCCAACATCAGAATCCTGAACCGCCGCCACCACCTCCACCTCCGGAGGCATGGCAAGCTGTGATGGCTGCTACTAACGCCAACACACAGCTGATCATGAAACTCTTGCAAGAGCGCAACCAAGGAAACCAAGGCCATGGCAACAATCGGAACCAATTTGCTACACTCAACCAGTTCCTCGCAAACCAGCCAAAGACCTTCAGTAACTATGTCGAGGCAACAGACGCTGATGATTGGCTCATGGATATCTGCAAGCTTTTTGAGTGCAGCAACATCAGGCATGAGGACTTTGTCAAGTTTACCTCGTTCCAACTCAAAGACCAAGCTGCCGAGTGGTATCAGCAATACAAAGATTCCAATGGAGGTCGTGTGATTACCTGGGATGAATCCCGCCAAGACTTCAAAGCTCACCACATTCCTCAGAGTGTTGTTGAGAGCAAGCGTGAGGAGTTCCGCAATATGAAGCAAGGCAGCTTGTCTGTTTACCAGTATAACATCATGTTCCAGAAACTCGCTCATTTCGCTAAGCAAGACGTCCCTGATGAGAAGAGCATGATTTATTAGTTCAGAGGTGGCCTCAGAGAAGATCTGCAACTAGCTCTCGTGCTTCTTGAGCCGAAGAAGTACGATGAGTTCTACAATATGGCACTGAAGCAAGAGACTGCTCAGCTCAAGTGCGATGCTTCCAAGAAACGAGTCAGGGATGCAACTCCTTCTTCCTCAACTCAAGTGGCAACTAAGCAGCAAAAGTATTGGTTGCCTCCTCCTCCATTCCGTCAGCCTTATCAGCAGAAGAGCAAAGGTGGCAATGGATCTTCCCACTCACCCAACCCAGGCTTTCAGAACAAGACTTTGTCTCATGCTCCAAGATCAAGTGCTCCATATCACCGTCCGCTCTCGGAGGTCACGTGCAACAAGTGTCAGCAGAAGGGTCACTATGCGAACAAATGCTTCAATCAGAGGCGTCTTCCTCCTCCTCCTGTGAGATCTGCCAGTACCGTGGTGGTCAAGCATAATCCCAAGTTTGCAAAGGTCAACATGATGAACGCAGCTCAGGCAAAGGACTCGTCAGAAGTGATCATGGGTAACCTTCCTGTTAACGATATTCCTGAAAGAGTCCTTTTTGATACTAGTGCATCACATTCTTTCATTTCAAGACCTTTTGTGGCTATGCATGATTTGGTTACTCAAGTTTTGCCGAGACCGTTGTCTATTGTATCTCCGGCCCGGCAAATGACTTCCAAAGTTTTCGTTCCAGATGTTTCTATCACGTTGGGTGACTATAAGTTTCTGTCTTCTCCTAATGTTCTTGGTGACTCGGATATTGATCTTATTCTCGGAATGGACTGGCTTTCTAAGCACAAGGCTCAGCTTGATTGTGCTGCCAGGCAGATTCATTTGACACATTCGTCTGAGGATGTAATCGTCTTTGCCACTCGTGATGATACCATTCGACTGTTTTTCTCAACGAGAAGGGCGAGTTGGATGCCATCTCTCAGATTCCAGTCGTTTGTGAATATCAAGACGTCTTTCCAGAAGAGCTTCCAGGAATGCCTCCTCACCGGCCAGTTGAATTTGTCATTTATCTTGAGCCTGGCACGGAACCTGTTTGCAAACGTCCTTAAAAGCTCGGACCTGAAGAGTTGAAGGAGCTGAAGAAACAACTCAATATTCAAGAGCGCATGGGTCTCATCCGACCAAGTTCTTCTTCATGGGGTTGTGGTGTTCTTTTCGTCAAGAAGAAGGATGGAACGGACCGACTTTGTGTCGACTACCATCCATTGAACAAGAAGACCATAAAGAACAAGTACCCATTTCCTAACATCAATGAGCTTTTTGAACAACTCAAAGGTGCTCAAGTATTCTCCAAGCTTGACCTCCGTATGGGTTATCATCAAATTCACATTCATGAAGAAGATATCCCCAAGACAGCATTCAGAACAAGCTATGGTTCATATGAATACACTGTCATGTCTTTTGGCCTTGTCAACGCCCCTCCAACATTCTCTCACATGATGAACTTCATCTTCAATCCCTACACAAATGACTTCGTCTTGGTCTACCTCGATGACATTTTGGTCTTTTCCAAGAACAAAGAGGATCATGCCAAGCACTTGAGATTGGTGCTGGACAAGCTCAGAGAACATCAGTTCTATGCGAAGTTTTCAAAGTGCGAGTTTTGGCTCGATGAGGTTCTCTACCTTGGGCATATCATCTCTGCCAAGGGCATAGCTTTTAATCCTGAGAAGGTGTCTGCAATTGTGAATTGGGAACCGCCTCAGAACGTGAAGCAACTCCGTAGCTTCCTTGGGCTCGCAAGCTATTGTCGAAGGTTCGTTGAGAACTTCTCTAAGATCACAAAGCCTCTTTCCAACCTTCTCCAGAAGCATGTGAAGTATGTCTGGTCGCCTGAATGTGACATCGCTTTCAACACCCTCAAAGAGAAGTTAGTCACTGCTCCAGTTCTGACTCCTCCTCATGAATCCAAACCGTTCGAGGTCTTCTGTGATGCTTCCCTTCAAGGTCTCGGTGCAGTGGTGATGCAAGAGAAGAAAGTTGTGGCCTATACCTCTCGCCATTTGAAGCCCAACGAAAAGAACTACCCCACTCATGACCTTGAGTTGGCGGCAGTTGTCCATGCTCTTTTAACATGGAGACATCTCTTGTTGGGAAGGAAAGTGGACATCTTCACTGATCATAAGAGTCTCAAGTACATCTTCACTCAGCCCAACCTCAACCTCAGGCAGACTCGTTGGGTCAAAATGATTCAAGAGTATAATCCGAGTATTGAATATACTCCAGGCAAGGCCAATGTAATTGCTGACGCATTGAGCAGGAAGGCTTACTGCAATAGTTTGATTATCAAGCCCTACCAACCAGAACTTTGTGAAGCTTTCCACAAACTTAATCTCCAAGTTGTTCCTCAAGGATTCCTTGCCAACCTCCAAGTCTCTCCTACTTTGGAAGATCAGATTCGCGAGGCTCAACTTCTTGATGCTATGGTGAAGAAGGTGAAGATTGGGATTGCCAAGAGTCAACCCAAGTACAAGTGCTATCGTCTTGATGACAAGGATACTCTATTCTTCGAGGATCGCATTGTTGTTCCTAAAGGTGACCTTCGTAAAGTCATTATGAACGAGGCTCACAAATTCACTCCTCTCTATCCACCCTGGAAGTACAAAGATGTACCATGACCTCAAGCAGTCGTATTGGTGGACTCGAATGAAACGCGAGATTGCTCAGTTCGTGAATGAATGTGATGTCTGCAGAAGAGTGAAAGCAGAACACCAATGACCATCTGGTCTCCTCCAACCTCTTGCCATTCCAGAATGGAAGTTTAACCATATTGAGATGGACTTCGTGACTGGATTTCCAATGTCCAAGTGTGGCAATGATGCTATCTTGGTTGTCATCAACAAGCTCACCAAAGTGGCTCATTTTCTTCCTATCAAAGAATCTATCACATCAGCTCAGTTGGCAGTGCTATATACCTCCAGGATTGTCTCCTCGCACGGCATTCCACAGTTGATATCTTCAGATCATGGAAGCATCTTCACCTCTAAGTTATGGGATTCTTTTCAGAAGGCCATGGGCACCAACATTCGCTTCAGCACAGCTTTTCATCCTCAAACTAGTGGCCAAGTCGAGCGAATCAATCAAATTCTTGAAGATATGCTCAGGGATTGTGTCATTTCTTTCGGTATGAAGTGGGAAGATTGTCTCCCATATGCCGAGTTCTCCTACAACAACAGCTTCCAAGCGAGTTCGAGCAAGGCCCCATTCGAGATTCTCTATGGCAGGAAGTGTCGTACTCCTCTTAACTGGTCAGAGACAGGTGAACACCAACTTCTTGGCAACGACTTGATCACAGAGGCTGAAGAAATGTGCAAAGTCATTCGTGAAAATCTCAAAGCCGCGCAATCGCACCCGAAGAGTTACTATGATAGCAAGCATCGTGACTTGGCTTCGAGATCGGAGACCATGTCTACCTCCGCGTCTCTCCAATAAAAGGTACTCATCGTTTCGGTATCAAAGGGAAGCTTGCCCCTAGATACGTGGGTCCTTTCAAGATCATTGGCAACAGAGGCGATCTCGCCTATCAACTTGAGCTTCCATCCAACTTTGCAAACGTGCACGACGTGTTTCACGTGTCGCAGCTTCGGAAGTGTTTCAAGACTCCTGACCGCACCATCAACTTCGAAGAGATTGATCTCCAAGAAGACCTGTCTTATCATGAGCATCCTGTTGCAATTCTTGAAGAAACTGAGTGCAAGACTTGCAACAAGTCTATCAAATTCCTGAAAGTGAAGTGGTCACATCATTCCGCCCGTGAAGCCACCTGGGAACGAGAGGACCACCTCCGTTCCGAATATCCGGAGTTCTTCCAGTCCTAGATCTCGGGACGAGATCCTTTCGTAGTGGTGGAGTGTTGTAACGCCCCATATGTAACCTGCCATATTTGTATTCCAACTCTTGCCATTTCCGGCACTAAGTTATGATATTTCCTCGTTGTTGGGTTTTTGTCTCCGTGTTGCTTTTGTCTTTGTCATGCATCTCATATCATGTCATCATGTGCATCGCATTTTCATACGTGTTTGTCTCATGCATCCGAGCATTTTCCCTGTTGTCCGTTTTGCATTCCGGCACTCCTATGTCCTCCAATGTTCCCTTTTACCTCTTTTCGTGTGCGGGTGTTAAACATTCTCGGATTGGACCAATACTTGCCAAGCGGCCTTGGTTTACTACCGGTAGACCGCCTGTCAAGTTTCGTGCCATTTGGACTTCGTTTGATACTCCAACGGTTAACCGAGGAACCAATTAGGCCTTGTGTGTGTTGCAGCCCAACACCCCTCCAAAGTGGCCCAAAACCCACCTAAACCCCCTCTGGCATCTTGGTCATTCGATCACGATCGCGTGGCCGAAAACCATGCTCAATTTGGAGCCTCCTATCTCCCTCTACCTATAAAAACGTCCCCTCCCCCTCCATTTTCGGGCAAATCCCTAGCTCCCCTCACCTCCCGCCGCCGGACGCGTCCGTTCGCACCGTACACGCCCGCTGCCATCGCCTCCAGCCAACCTGTGTGCGACATGTGCTGCGCCCGCCGCCCCCGTACCGCCGGCCCACCTGGCCCGTGCCTGGCCCTCCCGGCCCGCGGTCGCCGCCTCCCGGCTCCCTCACCCTGCCGCCTTCGCTCGCTGCGCCGCCGCCTGCCACCCTCGCCGGCGAGCACCGCGACCTCGCCGCCCGGTCGCCACCTACGCCTCTCCGTCGCGCCGCCCGATCGACTCCACTGCCTCGTCCTCCTCGTCGCCGGCGGATCTCGCGCCTCCTCGTCGGCGCCCGTCGTCCTCCCGCTCCGGCAAGCCCGGCCGGCCACAGCTCCTGTTCCGGCGAACTCCGGTTCCCGTACCCGATCCTGATCCAGATCTGGACGAAACCCTAAGGGTTGATTTTTTCCCTAAGTCCCAGTAATTTTTAGCATACTTCATCATGTCATAACTTTGCATCTCTGGCTCTGTTTTTGGTGTGTAGAATATCAAATTGTTCGTCTCGACGTGTACTCCATTTCATTCCATTGCACCATGTTCATTCGAGATCATCCTGATGCCCTAAATGTTGTTGCAAGAGTGCTATGTAATGTTGGTTTCAGATTCTTATCAGAGATTGGACATTTGTCATTTTTGCCATGTTTAATGTGTGCCTCCTATGAACTTGAGCCCTACATGTGTTTTGAAGTATGCCATGCCATCTTTACAGGGGTGTATGCCATGTATTTTTTGTGATCTTTGTGGTGACTAGCACAAGCATGCAAAGTAGCTCTCGTGATGTTGCTGATTTCAGGGACTTAGAATTATTCAAAGTCATTTCCCTGTTAATATTTTATGCCATGTATTCTTGTTGCTACATAGTGATCCATGCATCTTTTGAGCATGTTCAGTAAGGATGATTTTCAGATAATGTTATGCTCTATCCATCCGTGTCTTTTTTTGCATTTATGGAGCACCCTAACATGACTCAATCTTGCTCTACTTTTGCTATAAAATGTTCCTGGCAGATTGTTTACATGGTAAGCAATTTTGCCGAGGTTGTTATAGTTTATCCATGCATGCTATGAGAGTGTTCTTGCCATGGTTAGATTATTCATCATGTCTACTTGCTGGGTGTATGCTTAGTTTGTCATGCCATGCTGTGTGGTGAGTGCATCGAGCTCGTAAACATGCCTACGTAAATCTGTTTTGCCATGTTACAGTTTTCTGCTAAGTCTGAATCTGTTAACGAAAGTTGCTATGTTCACATGGTTGCCATTGTATTTTGTGATCCCTTTTGGCTTATGGTCAGTAAGGGACTTTTGTTATATGCTTTGAGTAGCTTCATGCCATGCCTTGCTTTTCCATGATATGTTCCTGTAGCATGTCGTTATCTTGCCCTAAACATTGCTTCCTGATGTTAATTCCTGACATGCTGTTATTTTCACTAAGTCTGTGAACCTGATATCTTTTGCACTTTTGCCATGCTTGTTTGAACCTGCTATTGAGTGAATTAGCCGTAGCTCACTGTTCATCTTTTGTCAAGCATCTTGAGTGAATCCATCCATGTGCTTTGTTGCTATATTAGAGTGCAGTAGCTTGTTGTTCTTGATGCATTTAGATGGCCCTGTGTTGTTAATCGCAGATCGGTGCCATATTTGTTTTGCTTGTCATTTGCAAACCGTGCATCCGATTCCGGTGATCTTTATATCGATTTCGACTGAAATCAACTCATCTTTCCAGCGGAACTCTTGGTTCTCCAAGTTGAGGCCAGGTTCAATATTTCCTTTCCGAGACATGCATATGCATCGCATATCACATCCCACATATCATGTCATGTTTCGCATCATGTTGCTTGCGCATTGCTCCGTGGTTGATTGCGGTTCCTTTTTTTTTGTGTTCTTGCTTTGGGTAGAGCCGGGATACGAGTACGTGATCGAGGAACCCATTGAGTACGCTTACGAGGATCAAGCTAACGTCAACTCGGAGAACTTTGCAGGCAAGATGACCATACCCTCGAAATCACTTCTATCTTTGATTGCTAGATGCTTGCTCTATTCCTATGCCTATGCTACGATACCTACCACTTGCTTATCATGCCTCCTATATTGCCATGTCAAACCTCTAACCCACCTTGTCCTAGCAAACTGTTGTTTGTCTATGTTACCGCTTTGCTCAGCCCCTCTTATAGCGTTGCTAGTTGCAGGTGAGGATTGGAGTTTGTTCCTTGTTGGAACATGTTTATTACTATATCTTGTCTACTTTAATGCATCTATAAACTTGGTAAAGGCTGGAAGGCTCGGCCTTATGCCTGGTGTTTTGTTCCACTCTTGCCGCCCTAGTTTCCGTCATACCGGTGTTATGTTCCTTGATTTTGCGTTCCTTACATGGTTGGGTTATAATGGAAACTCCTTGATAGTTCACCTTGAATAAAACTCCTCCAGCAAGGACCAACATTGGTTTTTCCATTTGCCACCTAGCCTCTTTTTCCCTTGGGTTCCGCGGACTCAAGGGTCATCTTTATTTTAAACCCCCTCAGGCCAGTGCTCCTCTGAGTGTTGGTCCAAACTAGAGCCCCTTGCAACGCCACCTCGGGGAAACTCGAGGGTTGGTTTTAGTTGTATGGATTGCTTATCCGGTGTGCCCTGAGAACGAGATATGTGCAGCTCCTATCAGGATTTGTCGGCACATTCTGGTGGCTTTGCTGGTTTAGTTTTACCATTCGAGATGTCTTGTAACCGGGATTCCGAGTCTGGTCGGTCCGTCCTAGGAGAAGGAATATCCTTCGTTGACCGTGAGAGCTTGTGATGGGCTAAGTTGGGACACCCCTGCGGGGATTTGAACTTTCAAAAACCGTGCCCGCAGTTATGGGCAGATGGGAATTTGTTAATGTCCGGTTGTAGAAAACCTGAAACTTAAAATTAATTAAAATGAATCAACAGCGTGTGTAGCCGTGATGGTCTCTTTTCGACGGAGTCCGGGAAGAGAACACGGTCTCGTGTTGTGCTTGAACGTAAGTAGTCTTGGATCACTTCTTGATCATAGTCCCTCGACCGTGCCTTGCCTTTCTCTTCTCGCTCTCTTTTGCGTATGTTAGCCACCATATATGCTAGTGCTTGCTGCAGCTCTAGCTCATACCTTTACCCTACCTATAAGCTTAAATAGTCTTGATCGCGAGGGTGTGAGATTGTTGAGTCCCCATGACTCACAGATTACTTCCAAAACCAGATGCAGGGACCGATGATACCGCTCTAGGAGATGCGACTGAGCTCAAGTGGGAGTTTGATGAGGACTCAGGATGATACTATGTTTCCTTTCGAGACGATCAGTAGTGGAGCCCAGTTGGGGTGATCGGGGACATTATGCATTTGGGGTTGTCTTTATTTTGGTTCTGTAGTCGAACCTATATTGTATCTGGATGATTGTAATGATATATTTATGCTATTGTGTGACGTGGTGATTGTAAGCCAACTGTGTACCTCTTTTCTTATTCAGTACATGGGATGTGTAAAGATTACCCCTCTTGCAACATTGCCTACAATGCGGTTATGCCTCTAAGTCGTGCTCCGACACGTGGGAGATATAGCCGCATCGTGGGTGTTACACGCATTAAGCGAGATGACATGATGTAGAGGGATAAAGTCAAGCAATATGATATAAACCCATCATTTTATCCTTGATGGCAACAATACAATACGTGCCTTGCTGCCCCTATTGTCACTGGGAAAGGACATCGCAAGATTGAACCCAAAGCTAAGCACTTCTCCCATTGCAAGAAAGATCAATCTAGTAGGCCAAACCAAACTGATAATTCGAAGAGACTTGCAAAGATAACCAATCATACATAAAAGATTTTAGAGAAGAATCAAATATTGTTCATAGATAGACTTGATCATAAACCCACAATTCATCAGATCTCGACGAACACACCGCAAAAAGAGTTACATCGAATAGATCTCCAAGAAGATCGAGGAGAACTTTGTATTGAGATTCAAAGAGAGACAAGAAGCCATCTAGCTAATAACTATGGACCCGAAGGTCTGAGGTAAACTACCCACACATCATCGGAGAGGCTATGGTGTTGAGGTAGAAGCCCTCCGTGATCGATTTCCCCTTCGGCGGAGCTCCGGGAAAGGCCCCAAGATGTGATCTCTTGGGTATAGAAGGTTGCGGCGGTGGAAATAGGGTTTCGTGGTGCTCCCGGATGTTTTCGGGGTATATGGGTATATATAGGAGGAAGATGTAGGTCGGTGGAGCTACGAGGGGCCCACGAGGGTGGGGGCACGCATAGGGGGGGCAGGCGTGCTTCCCTGCCTCGTGCCCTCCTCGTTGATTTCTTGACGTCTACTCCAAGTCCCCTGGATCACGTTTGTTCCAAAAATAACTCTCCCGAAGGTTTCATTCCCTTTGGATTCCGTTTGATATTCCTTTTCTGTGAAACATTCAAAATAGGCAAAAAAACAACAATTTTCACTAGGCCTTGGGTTAGTAGGTTAGTCCCAAAAATAATATAAAAGTGTAAAATAAAGCCCATTAACATCCAAAACAGATAATATAATAGCATGGAACAATCAAAAATTATAGATACGTTGGAGACGTATTAGTGGGGACAACCCACCAGGGCGTGCCACCCCCTCCAGGCATGCCCATGTGGGTTGTTCCCACCTGGTGGCCCCGCAGATCCTGAAACCGACGCTATAAAATCCTATTTTTCCAAAAAAAATCAGTGAGAAAGAATTATTGCATTCCAGCCGCCGCCGTCTCCTGTTCTTCATCAGGAGGCCGGATCCGGAGTCCGTTTGGGGCTCCAGAGAAGGGGATCTTCGGTATTCGTCATCATCAACCCTTCTCCGTCGCCAATTCCATGATGCTCCCCACCGGGAGTGAGTAATTCCTTCGTAGGCTCGCTGGTCGGTGAGGAGTTGGATGAGATTCATCATGTAATCGAGTTAGTTTTGTTAGGTCTTGATCCCTAGTATCCATTATGTTCTGAGATTGATGTTGCTATTACTTTGCCATGCTTAATGCTTGTCACTTTGGGCCTGGGTGCCACGATTTCCGATCTTAACCGTTTATGTTATCACCATTATATCTATGTTCTAGATCCAATCTTGCAAGTTATAGTCACCTACTACGTGTTATGATCCGGCAACCCCGGAGTGACAATAGTCGGGACACTTCCTAGTGATAACCGTAGTTTGAGGAGTTCATGTATTCACCATGTGTTAATGCTTTGTTCATGTTCTCTATTAAAAGGAGGCCTTAATATCCCTTAGTTTCCAAATAGGACCCCGCTGCCACGGGAGGGTAGGACAAAAGATGTCATGCAAGTTCTTTCCATAAGCACGTATGACTATTTACGGAATACATGCCTACATTATAATCTACGGTTTTCCTACATATTGTTTCTCCTAAATTACTACTGCTTCTGTTACTGTTGCACTTGCTACAAAATCACCGTTATCGCTGTTACCGTTACTATTGCTGCTACTACTATTATTATCAAAACTATCATACTACTTTGCTAATAATCACTTTGCTGCAGATAATTAATCTCCGGGTGTGGTTGAATTGACAAATCAGCTGCTAATACTTACAAATATTCTTTGGCTCCCCTTGTGTCGAATCTATAAATTTGGGTTGAATACTCTACCCTCGAAAACTGTTGTGATCCCCTATACTTGTGGGTTATCATTATTTCCCTTGAAGAGGAAAGGTTGATGCAGCAAAGTAGAGATAAGTATTTCCCTCAGTTTGAGAACCAACGTATCAATCCAGTAGGAGACAACGCACAAGTCACCGAATACCTGCACAAACAATCAAACAACTTGCACCCAACGCGATAAAGGGGTTGTCAATCCCTTCATAATTACTTGCAAAAGTGAGATCTGATAGAGATAGATAAACAATAAAGTAAATATTTTTGGTATTTTTGGTTTATAGATCAAAAAGTAAAAGATTGCAAAATAGTAGATCGAAAACTTATACAATGGAAAATAGACCCGGGGGCCATAGGTTTCACTGGAGGATTTTCTCAAGATAGAAAATAATATGGTGGGTGAACAAATTACCATCGAGCAATTGATAGAAAAGCGCAAAGTTATGACGATATCTAAGGCAATGATCATGAATATAGGCATCACGTCTGTGTCACGTAGACCGAAATGATTCTGCATCTACTACTATTACTCCACACATCGACCGCTATCCAGCATGCATCTAGAGTATTAAGTTCATAAAGAACGGAGTAATGCATTAAGTAATATGACATGATGTAGGGGAATTAACTCAAGCAATATGATGAAAAGCTCATCTTTTTATCCTTGATGGCAACAATACAATACGTGCCTTGCTGCCCCTACTGTCACTGGGAAAGGACACCGCAAGATTGAACCCAAAGCTAAGCACTTCTGCCATTGCAAGAAAAACTAATCTAGTTGGCCAAACCAAACCGATAGTTCGAAGAGAATTACAAAGATATCAAATCATGCATAAAAGAATTCAGAGGAGATTCAAATAATATTCATAGATAAACTAATCATAAATCCACAATTCATCGGATCTCGGCAAACACACCACAAAAGAGTATTACACCGAATAGATCTCCAAGAACATTGAGGAGAACATGGTATTGAGAATCAAAGAGAGAGAATAAGCCATCTAGCTACTAGCTATGGACCCGTAGCTCTGTGGTAAACTACTTACACTTCATCGGAATGACAATAGAGTAGATGTAGAAGCCCTTCGTGATCGAATCCCCCTCCGGCAGGGTGCTGGAAAAGGTCCCTAGATGGGATCTCACGGGTACAGAAGGTTGCGGCCGTGGAGAAGTGTTTTTGTGGATGCCTCTGTTGGTTTGGGGATATATGGGAATATATAGATGCAAAAATTAGGCCAGGGAGTGCACGAGGGGCCCACATGGGTGGGGGCATGCCCTACCCCCTTGGGCGCACCCTCTGTCCTTGTGGCTCCTCCGACTTCATCTCCAAGTCTCCTGGTTGTCTTCTGGTCCAAGAAAAATCATCGCGAAGGTTTTATTCCGTTTAGACTCCATTTGGTATTCCTTTTCTGCAAAACTCAAAAACAGGGAAAAACATGAACTGGCACTGGGATCTAGGTTAATAGGTTATTCCCAAAAATAATATAAAATATCATATTAATTGATGTGGCTTGAACTACGTCGGTATTTCCCCAAAGAGGAAGGGATGAGGCAGCACAGCTACGGAAGGTATTTCCCTCAATGATGAGACCAAGGTTATCGAACCAGTAGGAGAACCACGCAACACCACGTAAACAGCTCCTGCACACAAAGAACAAATACTTGCAACCCGACGTAAGAGAGGGGTTGTCAATCCCTCACGGGTAAAAAGATAGGTAAAATTGTAGTAGATTGGATAAATAGATCTCGCAGGAACGCGAGATAAAATAAATAAATGAAAATTGCAGCAAGGTATTTTTGGGTTATTGGATTAATAGATCTGAAAATAAAAGCAAATAAAAATAGATCGTGAAGGCAAATATAATAAAGAAGAGACCTGGGGGCCGTAGGTTTCACTAGTGGCTTCTCTCGAGAAAAATAACAACAGTGGGTAAACAAATTACTGTTGGGCAATTGATAGAACTTCAAATAATCATGACGATATCCAGACAATGATCATTATATAGGCATCACATCCAAGATTAGTAGACCGATTCCTGCCTGCATCTGCTACTATTACTCCACACATCAACCGCTATCCAGCATGCATCTAGTGTATTAAGTTCATGGAAAAACAGAGTAATGCACTGATAGAAATAGACCCCATCTTGTTATCCTTAATAGCAATGATACATACGTGTTGGTTCCCCTTATGCCACTGGGATCAAGCACCGTAAGATCGAACCCATCACAAAGCACCTCTTTCCATGGCAAGAAAAATCAATCTAGCCGGCCTAACTAAAACCAAAGATTTGAAGAAGAAACACGAGGCTATAAGTAATCATGCATATAAGAGATCAAAAGACTCAAATAAATTTCATGGCTAAAAAGATAGATCTGATCATAGACTCAAACTTCATCGGATCCCAACAAACACACCGCAAAAAGATTTACATCAAATAGATCTCCGAGAGACCATTGTATTGAGAATCAAGAGAGAGAGAGGAAGCCATCTAGCTACTAACTACGAACCTGAAGGTCTACAAAATACTACTCACGCATCATCAAAGAGGCACCAATGAGGATGATGAATCCCTCCACGATGGTGTTTAGATTGGATCTGGTGTTTCTGGAACTTGAGACGGCTGGAATTGATTTTCGTTGACTCGCCCAGGGTTTCTCGATTATTGGGGTATTTATAGAGCAAAGAGGCGGTGCGGGAGGTGATCGAGATGGGAACAACCCACCTGGGCGCGCCCTGGTGGGTTGTGCCCCCTTGGGGCACCCCCAGGTGCTTCTCCGGCCCATTGGATGTCTTTTGGTCCATAAAAATTCCACAAAAAGTTTCGCTGCATTTGGACTCCGTTTGATATTGATTTTCTCCGATGTAAAAAAACAAGCAAAAAATAGCAACTGGCACTGGGCACTATGTCAATAGGTTAGTCCCAAAAAATGATATAAAATGATTGTAAAACATCCAAGAATGATAATATAACAGCATGGAACAATCAAAAAGTATATATACATTGGAGACGTATTAGCATCCCCAAGCTTAATTCCTGCTCGTCCCCGAGTAGGTAAATGATAAAAACAGAATTTCTGATGTGGAATGCTGCCTAACATGTTCATCACATATTCTTTTTTTATAGCATGGACAATTGGACTTTTATATGGTTCAAAGCAATAGTCTAGTTTTGACATGAGGACTTTAATACTCAAGCATATCAACAAGCAACCATGTCTTTAAAAATATCAACACTAAAGAAAGTTATCCCTAGCCCATTATGCTCAATCATTGATCTATTCATGAATCATACTCGCATATTAGCTACACCCAATGCTCAAGTACGATCATAGTGCCCCTTAATTAATTGGTGCTTTATAAGAGAAGATGGAGACTCAAGTAAAAAATAAAAAATGCATAAAGTAAATGGAAAGACCCTTCGCAGAGGGAAGTAGGGATTTGTAGAGGTGTCAGAGCTCAAAGCGAAAAAGATAGAGATACAACATTTTGGGTGGCATGCTTTTCCTGTCAACGAAAATGATCGAGTAGTTCCCAATACTTCCCATGCTAGATATATCATAGGCGGTTCCCAAATAGAAAATAAAGTTTATTCCTTTTTCCACCATACTTTCACTTTCCATGGCTAACTGTATCCACAGGTGCCTTCCATGCCAACACTTTCCAAGGAATTTATTATTTGACAACATAAAGTAAATTAATTTTTCATTTTGGGACTTGGCATCCCTAATACCTTTGTCGTAATCTCATGCAATTACAAGCGAATAAACACTCATCTTTAGAATAACACATCTAGCACGGAAATATATCAGCCACTCCCTCCCGTTTCATGAGCGGTACGAGCAAACAAAAGAGAAGTTTATTTTGAAAATTAGAGATGGCACATACAAATTTGCTTAGAATGGCAAAAGAATACTGCATATAGGTAGGTATGGTGGACTCATGTGGCAAAAACTGGTTTAAAGGATTTTGGATGCACAAGTAGTGATCATACTTAGTGCAAAATGAAGGCTAGCAAAAGATTGAGAAGCATCCAACCAAGAAATGAAAAATCTCATAAGTGAGCATTAAGCATAACTAACATTGAATAATGCACCATAAGTAGGATGTAATTTCATTGCATAACTATTGACTTTCGTTCTTGCATAGGGAATCACAAACCTTAACACCAATATTCTTACTAAAGCGTAATTACTCATCAACATGACTCACATATTATATAAACATATCTCAAAACAATTACAAGGAATCAAGTTTATTTTGTCCAATGATCTTCATGAAAGTTTTTATTATATCCTCCTTGGATATCTATAACTTTGGGACTAGTTTCATATATTGATTTTGATAGCTCAAATAAATATAAGTGAAGCATGAGAGCATTTCTTCAAAAATACTAAAGCACACCGTGCTCAAAAAGATATAAGTGAAGCACTAGAGCAATTCCATAGCTCATAAAGATTTAAGTGAAGCATAGAGAGCAATTCTAACAAGTCATGGCATAATTTTGGCTCTCTCAAATAGGTGTGTCCAGCAAGGATTCATAACTAAACACAAACAAAAACAAGGAAAGACTCATATCATACAAGACGCTCCAAGAAAAACTCATAATATGTGACGAATAAAAATATAGTTTCAAGTACAATACCGATGGTTGTTAGAAGAAAGAGGGGATGCCACTCGGGGGCATCCACAAGCTTAGTTGCTTGATACTTCTTGAATATTATCTTGGGGTGCCTCGGGCATCCCCAAGCTTGAGTATTCTATAGTCTCACCTAAATAGCTTGGCGTAATCATGGTCATAGCTGTTTCCTGTGTGAAATTGTTATCCGCTCACAATTCCACACAACATACGAGCCGGAAGCATAAAGTGTAAAGCCTGGGGTGCCTACTATAAGTATTGTTGAAAACCCATTCGTATTTTATTTTTGCATTATATATACTGTATTCCAACTTTTCTATGGCAATAAATCTTCAAAGAAAACCATATAATCATCAAAACAAGCACACACCGCAAAGAAAACAGAATCTGTCAAAAACAAAACAGTCTGTAGTAATCTGGAGATTTATAATACTTTTGTAACCCCAAAAATTCTGAAAAATTAGGACAATGTGAGAAATTTGTATATTAATCTTCCTCAAAAACAATCAGTATTTTATCGTGCTTCTGTTTAAAATGAAAATTATTTTTTTGGGCACAAAAGTTTCTGTTTTTCAGCAAGATCAAATCAACTATCACCCAACATGATCCCAAAGGCTTTACTTGGCACAAACACTAACTAAAACACAAAAATCACAATCATAACAGTATAATAATTGTGCAAACACTCAAGAATAGAAAGAAAAATACAAAAATAAGTTTTATTCATTGGGTTACCTCCCAACAAGCACTATTGTTTTACGCCCCTAGCTAGGCATAAAGCAAAGATTGAAGTGTTGTCATCCTTGTTTCTATTTTCCTTAGAGGTGTCCTTGTCAAGGGGTTTTGTAAATACATCATAGAACATCTTATCCATACAAACCTTAGCACTATCAAGTTGCTTATCATCATATCCTTTTTGATTTCTGGCAACAATCCAAGAATAGTGTTGATTAACATCATTGAAAACTTGTTGGATTATATCTAAAACAGGGACTTCCTTTTTAAGATTCTCATCAAAGATTTGATTATCCCCAAGCAAATGTCTTAGCATATAATCACTATTATAAATAATTCCATCTATCACCGGGTTTTCACGATTCATATATAACATAGAGATCAAAAATTTCTCTAGCTTCCCGTATTATGTAATAAAATTCATTCATAAGGACAAGGGTGGCTAAATTTTTAGCTTTAGGACTCTTTATAATGGTTAGCTCAAAAAACAATCTCTGCAAGGTAGAATGGGTATGGATAAATTTATTTTCATGTTTTAGAACTAGTGCTGAAATAGCTTCCGCATAAGATTTAGTCCTCTTAAGAATAGGAGCATCATCAAGACTTAAATTTCCAACACAATTGAAAAATTCTTGGATACGTTCTTTTCCTATAACATTCCCTTGCCCCAAAATAAAAAAATTTAGCATCCAAATTGCCAGATCGTCCAGTTTTAGGAGTCAGGCCATCATCTGTTTCTGCCATACCAAAGTCACTCATGGTGACGAATCTAGCAAACAAAAATCCAACGAGGAACGCGAACAGGAAAGAGGGCGAATAAAACGACAAATTTTTATGAAGTGGGGGATAGGAAAACGAGAGGCAAATGGAAAATAATGTAAATTGCAAGGAGATGGGATTTGTGATTAGGAACCTAGTAGATGTTGATGATGTCTCCCCTGCAACGGCGCCAGAAATTCCTTTTGATGCGGCTTGAACTACGTCGGTATTTTCCCAAAGAGGAAGTGAAAGGATCGAGAAGAGGTGTCTAGAGGGGCGGTGATTAGACCCTCAACAAAGAAAAGTAGCAGTTTTTAATTTCTTTAAGTTAAGGTGGAGTTTTAGCAGAAGTTCAAACATTCACAATACATTTCAAGCAAGCATGGCAAGAGTATATGAGCAGCGGAAAGTAAAGCATGCAACTTGCAAGAAAGTAAAGGGATGGGATTGGAGTGTGCAAAAGCAATTGGAGACACGGAGATTTTTGGCGTGGTTCTGATGGGTGGTGCTATCGTACATCCACGTTGATGGAGACTTCAACCCACGAAGGGTAACGGTTGTTGTCGGTGTCAAAACCGGCGGATCTCGGGTAGGGGGTCCCGAATTGTGCGTCTAGGCCGGATGGTAACAGGAGGCAGGGAACACGATGTTTTTTACCCAGGTTCGGGCCCTCTCGATGGAGGTAAAACCCTACTCCTGCTTGATTAATATTGATGATATGGGTAGTACAAGAGTAGATCTACCACGAGATCAAGGAGGCTAAACCCTAGAAGCTAGCCTATGGTATGATTGTTGTATATGGAGTTGATTGCCTACGGACTACAACCCTCCGGTTTATATAGACACCGGATAGGGTTAGGGTTACACAGAGTTGGTTACAATGGTAGGAGATCTTGAATATCCACATCACCAAGCTTGCCTTCCATGCCAAGGAAAGTCCCATCCGGACACAGGACGAAGTCTTCAATCTTGTATCTTCATAGTCCAGGAGTCCGGCTGAAGGTATAGTCCGGCTACCCGAACACCCCCTAATCCAGGACTCCCTCAGTAGCCCCTGAACCAGGCTTCAATGACGACGAGTCCGGCGCGCAAATTGTCTTCGGCATTGCAAGGCGGGTTCCTCCTCCAAGTCCTTCATAGAAGATTCTAAACACCAAGAGTAGTGTCCGGCTCTGCAAAATAAGCTTCCACATATTTCCATAGAGAGAATAATATTAACACAAATCAAATCTGCTGACGTATTCCGCAGTGCGTCATCGCACTACAGCCAAGTCCTTTACTCGAATCGTTTTCACTTTTCCACCTCAGCGTGTTTTGTGAGGCGGTTTCCTTGGCACGTCTTGTCAAAGCAGAGATCGTGTGCCCCCCTTTTACGGGATTCTCATCAATACGGACGTGGGTAACCCAATCGTGCCCGTTAGCATGTTTTCTCGATTAAAGGCGAGTCCCAAATGGTTACGGGGAGGGCTCCTGGTATTCAACCTCTTATAAAGAGACCAAGGCCTTACTCCTTTTTCCAATCTCAAATGAGTTCGCCCGTCGCCACGAGTTCCAACACCCTAGGCTCCAGATTCCAGGCGCTTCGGACCTTCGACAATGTCCGGTTCCGACCTTCAAGGCTGATGGATGCCCTCCTCTGTCACGGAGGAGGACGTGCTAAAGTTGAGAGAGGCTAAGTTCTTGACCGCCGAAATTTTGCATAGGTTGCCTGCTCAAAGGCAGGCTATTCCCAGTCCCCAGCCCGGTGAGAGCGTAGTGTTCATGTCTCACTTCCTTTGGGGGTTAGGCTTCCCGATGGATCCCTTCGTGAGGGGGCTGCTGTTTTATTACGGACTGGAATTTCATGACTTAGCTCCGGAGTCCATCCTCCACATTTCCTCATTCATCGTTGTATGCGAAGCGTTCCTCCGTGTTACTCCTCACATCGGATTATGGCTCAAGACTTTTTGAGTGGAGCCGAAGATGATCGAGGGACGGCACGCAGAGTGCGGAGGCGCTGTCATAAGTAAGAATGCTGATGCTCCATGGCCCGAGGGCTCCTTTCAAGAGGAGCTCGGCTTGTGGCAACGAGAATGGTTCTATATCACCGCTCCCAGGAGCGCCAAGTGGGCGGCGCCTCCTGCCTTTCGCTCGGGTCCCCCATCACGGCTAGTGTCATGGGTCAACAAAGGATTAGATTGGGGGTTATCCAAAGACATGCCCTTGTTGCAGGGCCGCATCAGGGATCTCTTAGAAAGAGACCTCAACCTGGTCAAGGTGACGCAGGTCATGCTGATTCGCCGAACACTGCCCGGCAAACGTCGCTCCCTTCGTCTGTGGGAGTTTAATCCGGAGGGACCATGAGCTCTCCATCATTTTATGGGCGCAACGCCCATGGAGATGTATAAACTGTTCTTCGGATCACAAATGATGTGTCCGGATTTGACCGAGGACGCAGGCCTAAGCTGCAATCGCCCGGATACCCAAGTAAGTAACCTTGTGCCCGGACCTACTATCCATATAATCGTCATAAACTTGCCCCTAAAAGAGCTGTCCTTTTAAACAGGAGTGGATAGCGAAGGCAAAGCTGATCAGGTGTCCGGCTCCCCTTCCCGAAACCAGGCCGGATCCCGTGCTTGTCAGGATGTTGAAGATAATGCCTTTGGAGGGAAGTAAGGGGAAGGACAAGGGAACTATGGCCTCCTCGAAGGAGGCTGCTCCGAAGGGAGGAACCGACAATTCCTCTCCCAAGGGGAAGAAGAGGGCCGCCTCTGACGACCCGGAGACCATGGCCCCGAAGCGGGGGAGAAAATCCTCGTCAGAGGGTCCGACGCCGGGGAGTTCCTCGGCCGAACTACGCCCTCAAAGGGATCAGCCCTCCAGCGAGCCGTAAGTAGAGAGAGGTTTTCCTTTTGAGGGATGAGAGAAATCCTTGATTTATATCTGAGAAGATTAACCAAAATTTTACCTTGTAGCTCGGACCTCAGCCCTTCTCAGTAGAGCTCGTCTTCGGGGGATCTTCTTCCGGAGATGATGGAGAGCGGGATGCCTCCCCCTGCCGCACCGCCTAGCGAGGCGGGCGACCCTGAGGTGTCGTCGCGGAGGGTTTCTCTGAATCCGGCAGGGAGGAAGATAGCTATGTGGCCCCCCAAGGTTCTCCGCGTCCGCCCTTTGAAAGAGGCCATAGGACAAGTCCGGCACCGTCTGGTGCTTGGCCGGAGGAGCTAAAGATTCTGCTGGGGCGAGCTTCTATCTCAGAGGAGCACCGTGCATTGATGGGCATGGTGATTGAAAGGATTTCATCCGCAGAAAGCGGATTGCATGAGGCCATCAAAAGTTTACTAACGGGTTTTGAGGTACGTTAGATAATGTACACTTTTGTCAGTTGCGCATAAGTAAGATGCGCCCTGTGTAGATAGTAGCCCCTGAGACTCTGCGCGTTGTCAAGAAATGACGGCACATAGAGGATCATAATCCCAGGTCTAAGATGTCGCCTTTGAATGTAGGTGGCGAGGTGTCCGGAATCAAGCCGAACTGATGATGTGGCCAAACTAAAGCGGCAACTGGACGTGGCAGATGCCGACATCGCGCTTGTCAACAAGCGGCTTGATGAGGCTCAAGGTATGTAATTCTTCGGGCGGCATCAGGTAAGAGGAGCTTCATGCCAGTGTCTTACAATGTCTGTGCTTGACGCAGATGGTACGGCCGCTATGGAGAATCTTAGGGCAGAACTTGCCCGAGCTAAGGAGCAAGCCAGAAAAAGCGATGCGGCTGCCGAGAAGGCCCTTGAAGAGCTGAGAGCCGAACAGGCTGCTCACTGCCGAAGCAAAGAAGGGATGGCCGAGATGGCCGAGAAGTTAAAGAGCGCTGCAGACCGTTGCAACCTTCTTGAGAACGAAGACCGGGCGAGACAGACGTACTTAGAGAAGGCCGTTGCCGATGCCAAGGACGCTCGTTCTGCGATGAGAGCTACGAAGGAGGAGCTGTGTCAGGCCGAACAGATTGCGGCTGGAAAGCCCTTTATGCTGCGGAGGAAGTTTTGTGATCCGAAGTTTGCTCCGTTGGACCGGATGTGGAGTGTGGAGGACACCTATCTAGATTTGGCAGCAAGTGCTGCTGATGCGACCGAACACTTTCGAGATCTAAAAGATCGCGAAGTGGAAAAGCTTTTCTGGTCACAGTTCCACAATCCAGAGCGTCCACTGGCAGTGGACGATCGCCTGGCTCAATGGGCCGAACTGAATAGATTGTCCGGACTCACCATGAAGTACGTCATGGGTCATCTGTGGCCTAGGAGATCAGAGCCGAAGAGTTATTTCAGCTTGGTGCAGCAATTCCTTGACGCGGTGCCGCGTATAAATGCAATGAAGAGGTCAGCATGCATAGAGGGCGCTAGGATGGCTCTTGCCCGTGTTAAGACATACTGGGCAGAGATGGAGACCATCGTTGTTCGTCCCGAGATTCGGACAAAAGCCGAGTACCCTCCGAGCACTATTTTCAGGAAGTTCTTGAAGGCGCTCGTGTAATGGAGACGCAGTGCCCGAAAGATGCTATGTTATGATAGCATATGTAATTATAAAGTAATATTTTTATAAACTGTAGTGGCCTTTTTTATACTTGTGCCTCCAAGTATTGGGAACACCTCCTGTGCAGCCGTTTTAAGATATATATATATATATATATACAGAATCTGAAAGATGGCAGTCGTTGGCTTCAGCCCCCACGCACATAGTGCGGGGGTGCTCGCAGAAGACACATTTTCACACTTAACCCAACGTCTTGGTCCTACAAAGGAGGTGATAGCGTAGCGGGCCAGGCAACCGGACTATAATGCTTTAACATTTTCACTTAGCCATAGGAGTTTGACAGTGAGACTATTTAGGTAGCTCCTTGGTGGCAACTGCACTCGTCTGAGTTCGGGGCGCGTATGTGCGTGACCGGGAAGCGGCCCTTCGTTAAAACGGAGGAATCCGATAGATTTTGATAGGTCATCGAGTGGCTAACCAGTCTCACGTTACATCATGAAGTCAGTTTTCGGCTTTCTCTACTGAGGTGCTCGCCCGGCCGAATCGGGGCACAATCGCAGTAGTTCTCCTGGTGCTACCTTAGCCGATAGAGCGGAACGTAAGGTAGCCGAACTCAGGAGCCGGGCAACCCAACATTTGACCAAGGACATGATTCGGAGCTGATGCATATAATGCCAAAACTCGCGACGCCGAACACTCCCTAAGGTTTTAGGTCTTTATGAGTGCGGGCGAAACAACACTCTTTATTAAAAAAGCCCCTAGTGTCCAGGTACGTGCAAAAATTCTGACGTGGCCACATGCCAAGACGCCAGCCTCCTCCTTGGTTATATCAGAAAGAAAAAACCAGGGGATGTGTAGCAACAAGAGATAGTAAAAAAGGTTTACGCAGGGTCTTAATCTAAAAAGAATCCTTTAGGACGGGTCCCTACTGCACGTCTGCGCATGTGTCTCCGTTGTGCCGTATCCTGGACAGGCGCCGCACGACGTTCATCTGTAAAATAGAGGAACTGTGTTGAAAATGGGTCGTGCCGAAAAAGTTTAAAATAAGCAAAGTATAAAGTAAGATATATAAGATTGAGCTTTATTGTCTCTTATTGTATATGCGTGGAGCCCCTAGTGCGGGGGTATATGGCTTCTAGGCCTGCATCAATGATGATTTTGCACCGAACTCGTCTATCCGCGTTTGTGGTCTTGAATGACCTATTTCGAAGTTTTTTGGCCGGTGAGGCCCTTTTGCTGTGGGGCTGTCAAAGCGGCCGCATAGTCCTCCGCTTGGGGAGGCGCACTTTAGTGCTTCCCCTTCAAAGAGATGATGCCTCGTGAACCAAGCATCTTAAGCGTAAGAGATGCATAATGCGGTATTGCGTTAAAGCGAGCGAAAGCTTCGCGTCCCAGTAGTGCTTGATGGCGACTTGAGAACAGGACGATATGGAAGGTCAGCTTTTCGCGGCGGAGGTTATCGGCAGAGCCGAATATGACTTCGAGCCGGAGAAAACCCATACAATGGGTGTCCGGACCAGGTATTACCCCTTGAAAGGAGGTTTTGCTGCGGCGGATTCTTGCTGGGTTTATCCCCATGTGCTGGATTGTATCCTGATATATCAGGTTTAGTCCACTACCGCCGTCCATAAGGACATTTGAAAACTGGAGTCCGCCAATTATTGGATCGAGTATCAAGGTAGTCCAGCCTACATTCTTGATATTCCTAGAATAATCTAGCTGATCGAAGATGAACGGTTTTGACAACCAGCGGCAGGACCCTTTGGGGATGGGCCGTGTGGTGCGTACCTTTACGGGCGCCACACGTTTTGTTATGTGAAGTGAGTTCACTGTTTTTACTTCTTGTGGGAAGTTCTTTTGTTTCCTGGTGCTCTGCTTTTGTGGTTCGTCCTCGTCTTCGCTTGGTGTGTCGAGCCCCTTGTGTTCGGCGTTGAGTCTGCCGGATTGTTTGAAAACCCAACAGTCTCTGTGGGTATGGTTAGCAGGCTTCCCAGGAGTACTGTGTATCTGACATATCCTGTCCAGGATCTTATTTAGGTTGGATGGATCGTCACTGTTATCCTGGGGGGATTTTTCTTGATTTTGTCGTGAGCCTTTGAATCCGGCATTGACTGCCGTGCTCTTCAG
This sequence comes from Triticum urartu, assembly GCF_003073215.2. Lineage (NCBI taxonomy): Eukaryota > Viridiplantae > Streptophyta > Magnoliopsida > Poales > Poaceae > Triticum > Triticum urartu. The sequence continues at coordinate 445,578,817 of NC_053022.1, read as the reverse complement.
ACTTTTGTCCTTAGTCCAGCGACGGTCCTTGTTGCATCGCGGTTTTCCGTTTCCATCCCTAGTTTCGGATGTACTTGGGTCGCTGGGGCTGCACCTTGCCAACCAGCTGTCCTCCCCTGCACAAAAGCGGGTCATGAGGCTTGTTAGTGCGGCCATTGTTCTTTGCTTTTCTTGGCCGAGGTGTCTGGCGAGCCATTCGTCTCGGACGTTATGCCTGAAAGCTGCTAAGGCTTCGGCGTCCGGACAGTCGACTATCTGATTCTTTTTAGTGAGGAATCTATTCCAGAACTGCCGAGCTGATTCTCTGGGTTGTTGAGTTATGTGACTAAGATCGTCTGCATCCGGAGGGCGGACATAAGTCCCTTGAAAGTTTGCTCGGAAAGCATCCTCGAGCTCTTCCCAGCTTCCAGTCGTGTTTTCGGGAAGGCTTTTAAGCCAATGCCGGGCTGGCCCTTTAAGCTTAAGGGGTAGATATTTTATGGCGTGGAGATCATCTCCTCTAGCCATGTGTATGTGGAGGATATAATCCTCGATCCAAACTCCAGGGTCTGTTGTTCCATCATATCCCTCTATGTTTACGGGTTTGAATCCCTCTGGGAATTCATAGTCCAGGACCTCATCGGTGAAACATAGGGGGTGTGCGGCGCCCCTGTATTTGGGTGTGCCAGATTCTGATGATGGCTTCATAGCGTTGCTTACGAGAGCTTGCTTTCTTGGCCCATAAATGGACCTGACTGGGCCATGGTGCGAATCCTTAAGTGGGTCGCATGCCGATTTAGGTGCGGCGCCGCTTGCCGCTTTATGGGGTCGTCTATCCGACCGTGTGGCTTTTTCATTTTTTGAATGCGAGGGCTCTAGGGCCTCTTCGTCGAATTCAGGCAGTAGCTTTCTTTTCGGATAGCTTTTAGTGTGGCGACTGTCGCCGTACTTATCTGTGGTATTGGTTACTTTGCTCCATCTAATCCGGAGTGCATCTTCTGCTGTTTTTAGCTTCCGCTTCTGCTTTTTTAGGCTGCGTGCAGTTGCAACGAGCCTCTCGTGGAGATTCTTCTGCTCCATAGGTTTATTCGGCGTGAGGTCGTCCGGAATGCCGTTTTCACCGGAGGAGGGATGTTCGGTTTCTCTATCCGTGTTGCCCTATTCGGACGGTTGCTCTAAGGCCTGCTCGTCGTCTACCGGCTCGTCCTGCTCTATGGCTGGGGTTTTGTTGAGGCGGGGCTTGGGTCGGCATTTACGCCGACGCTTTGATTGCTTTTTGGGGGGTCGATCTCCCGTCCCATCCCCTTTTTCCTCGTTGTCGCTTCCTTTAGGGGTATCCACCATGTACACATCGTGAGATGAGGTGGCTGTCCAATGCCCTATGGGCGTTGGTTCATCGGTATCTCCTGCATCGTCATCCATGCTGTCGATGTCTCCGGAGTCGAAGTTGAGCACGTCGTTTAAATTGTCAACAGTGGCTACCAAGTGGGTGGTGGGTGGGCTTTGAATTTATTCATCGTCCGTATCCCATCCTCGCTGACCGTAGTTCGGCCAGGGCTCTCCTGATAAGGAGAGAGACTTGAGAGAGTTCAGGATATCTCCACAAGGCGAGTGCTGAAAGATGTCTGCGGCGGTGAACTCCATTATCGGCGCCCAACCGGATTCGATTGGCAGGGGCACGGGGGGTTCGGAGTCCGGGGAGGAGTCCGGATCCTCAGAGTCACGGGTCGTGCAGAGTGCGGGGCTAGCGTTCGGCTTGATCGCTTTCGGGATCGCAGCCCCTGAGGTGACGTCCAACCGCTCATCCTCAATTGGCGCAATAGGCTCTGCGTTAGGGGTCGGAACCGATGCGTGTGCGGCCTCCAGGACACTGTCCGGGGGTAGAGCTAGATCATGCCCCTCGAGATAGTGCGGCGCGCTTGGCCGTGGCTCGAGCCCGTCGAAGATCAAGTCTCCGCGGATGTCAGCCGTGTAGTTTAAGCTTCCAAACCTGACTTGATGGCCAGGGGCGTAGCTTTCGATCTGCTCCAGGTGGCCGAGCGAATTGGCCCGCAGAGCGAAGCCGCCGAAGACGAAGATCTGTCCGGGGAGAAAAGTCTCACCCTGGACTGTATCATTGTTTATGATCAAAGGAGCCATCGGGCCTAAAGGCGACGACATAGAGGAACTCTCAATGAAAGCACCAATGTCGGTTTCAAAACCGGCGGATCTCGGGTAGGGGGTCCCGAACTGTGCGTCTAGGCCGAATGGTAACAGGAGGCAGGGAACACGATGTTTTTTACCCAGGTTCGGACCCTCTCGATGGAGGTAAAACCCTACTCCTGCTTGATTAATATTGATGATATGGGTAGTACAAGAGTAGATCTACCACGAGATCAAGGAGGCTAAACCCTAGAAGCTAGCCTATGGTATGATTGTTGTATATGGAGTTGATTGCCTACGGACTACAACCCTCCGGTTTATATAGACACCGGATAGGGTTAGGGTTACACAGAGTCGGTTACAATGGTAGGAGATCTTGAATATCCGCATCGCCAAGCTTGCCTTCCACGCCAAGGAAAGTCCCATCCGGACACGGGACGAAGTCTTCAATCTTGTATCTTCATAGTCCAGGAGTCCGGCTGAAGGTATAGTCCGGCTACCCGAACACCCCCTAATCCAGGACTCCCTCAGTTGTGCAAGTCCACAGAGGGCTCCACCCATGAAGGGTCCACGAAGAAGCAACCTTGTCTATCCCACCATGGCCATCACCCACGAAGGACTTTCCTCACTTGGGTAGATCTTGATGAAGTAGGCGATCTCCTTGCCCTTACAAACTCCTTGGTTCAACTCCACAATCTTGACGGAGGCTCCCAAGTGACACCTAACCAATCTTGGAGACACCACTCTCCAAAAGGTAATAGATGGTGTGTTGATGATGAACTCCTTGCTCTTGTGCTTCAAATGATAGTCTCCCCAACACTCAACTCTCTCACACAGATTTGGATTTGGTGGAAAGATCATTTGAGTGGAAAGCAACTTGGGGAAGGCTAGACATCAAGATTCTTGTGGTTGGATTGGAATATCTTGGTCTCAACACATGAGTAGGTGGTTCTCTCTCAGAAAATGAGTAGTGGAAGTGTATGCACGTTCTGATTGATCTCTCCATGAATGGAGGATGGGTGGAGGGGTATATATAGCATCCACACAAAATCTAGCCGTTACACACAATTCACCAAACTCGGTGGGACAAAATCGAGAAATTCGGTCAGAACGATATGGTTCAAAATGTGAACATTAGAGTTTTCGGTGGGACCGATATGATCAACTCGGTGGGACCTATGTGCTAGGGTTAGGGTAAAACTTCAACTCGGTTTGACCGATTACACAAACTCGGTGAGATCGATTTTGGTAATAAGCAAAACAGAGAGTTGGTGAAGCAAACTCGGTGGGACCGATTGCATATCTTGGTGAGACCGAGATAATTGCAATAGGAAACAAAGAGTTTGCAAACCCATCTCGGTGAGACCGAATTGATAAGGGTTTCTGGTAGTGGCTATGTCAAGTGAAGTCGGTGGTGCCAGATAGATCAAATCGGTGGGGCCGAGTTTGACTTTAGGTTTGGGACATATGTGGAAATAAGAAAATGGTTGAGGGCTTTGGAGCATATCACTAATCACTTTGAGCAAGCAAGCATTAAGCAACACCTCATCCCCTTTTAATAGTATTGGCTTTCCTATGGACTCAATGTGATCTTGGATCACTAAAATGAAAATGTAGAATCTTGAGCTTTTGCCAATCCTTGTCCTTAGCTTCTTGGAGGCGTTCCACATCCTCTTGTCCATGCCACGCCTTTGTTGAACTTTCTGAAATATACTAGATAAGAGTATTAGTACAACAAGAGATATGTTGACATTAATTACCAAAATCACCTAGGGAGCACTTGTGCTTTCAATCTCCCCCTTTTTGGTAATTGATGACAACATACATCAAAGCTTTAGATAGAGATATGAAGAATAACAAGTAAAGCTTTGGAAAGACATGTAACATGCATAGGCTCCCCTTACATGTATGCAATCATGTGAATATGTAATATAAGAGCATGTGAATGCATAACCATGACAGAGCAAGTAATGAGTTACATGTATCTTGGCTATATGCATTAGAGCAAATGATGTGAATATAGGAAGTGTACCTCCATGTTCATGATTTCTTCTTTCAAACAATATGTACATTAGCAAGAAATCATCATGCACATGGATGTGATGCATATACTTACCTTGTGGTCTTGAGGTAGCTTTGAAAGAGATGAACCTGAGTAAACAAGGTTAGATAACACACGAACATCTACTGGACAAAGCAATTTAAGAAACCACAAGAGTACCAAGATTGGGATGACATGTAGAGAGTGAGTACTAGGTACTCTGTTTGATATAGAGATGTCCCCAAAGAGTAAAGATATGCAATGAATTCGAAGATTTCCTTCCCTTAACTATCTTTCTCCCCTTGAATCTTATATTGGATAATGGGAGAAGATAGGGAAAACGAAAATCAGAGCAAAAAACAAATATAACAAACTTAACACATGCTAACATGTCTTTCCCCTGTTGAATACATGTGACTTCTCTCCTCAATGGATAAAAGCATCTGGAGAAGCTTAAGGTGTGTATTCTCTCATATGTGATAAGCTTTCGTGTGCTCTCTCTCCCCCTTTGACATCAATTTCCAAGAAGGGATCTTCTGGAGCATGAGTCAAGTAGGTTTGGTCCTCAAGTCACATTACAAAGCAACATGTAATATAAGATGCTGGTAGAGGACAAGAATCATCGAGTGGGACTGGAATAAATACGCAGGATGCAAATGGCAAAGTGTTTTCTCAACATTTAAATCAGTTACACCAAGTTATTTTCTTCGTTGGCACCGACATGGTTCAGTTTAACCGAAAGAAACAAACCAGCGAGTCCGAGTTTAACACAGAGAGAAAACAATTGTCATCTCAGCTCACTAGGCAAATAAGATCTCACAAAGATTTGCAAGGAATTAACTGAAGGATTTGCAATGAATTGGATGCAAGGAATGCAGAACATAACAGAGAAAAAGAAAAGAAACCTAGATGAAGTTTTTTTTTGAAAAGGGAAACAAACAAGCAAGAGACAAATGCATGAACACAGAAAAACATTAGAGAACTTCATCTAGAATTGGTCGGTGACAAAGTCACCTATGTTAGAGTATATTGACTGAGGAGTCAAGTGATATCACTTGATCGTAGGTCATACTCATCGTTTAAGCTCAAAATGGGGTTTCCATTTTTCGTTTAAGCATTTTGATGTATTCGCATCTTGTTGAGTTGCTTCGACCCATGACTTGGGGTAAAGCTTCTCTAAGATGGAATAACATACCTTGGTTGGTGGTGTTGATCTTGATCATGTAGGTGAACTTGTGTGGGATGCTCAAGGTTGATGTAGCTCATCAATGAGTTGGTAGCACCACTTGTAGTTTGAGTTCATCTACCTACATGGGTTAGTCTTGCAAGGAAGAGCACTTGTGTCATGGGTTTGTCACGGCAGATGTCCTCGGGAAAGGACTTAGTCGTGGAGCCATCACAATGAGTTAGCTTAAAGGGGTTAAACCGGACAAGGGGACACGGGAGTTTATACTAGTTCAGCCCCTTCGATGAAGGTAAAAGCCTACTTGTAGTTGTGATTGGTATTGCTAGGGTTTCGAAGGCCAGGGAGCGAATCCGCTTTGTCTGGCTCTCGAGTTGTTGTTGTATATCTCTAAACCGCGACCGGGTCGTCCCTTTATATACATAGGTTGACGCCCGCCGGGCTACAGAGTCCCGAAGCCGGATCATAAACATATCCAGTTCGGCCTCTCTCTTTCTTTCTTACTATACAAGTTACATGACTAGGCTGGTTTACATTTACAGACTGTAACCTGCCTTTAGGCCCTCCGTAAAGCGCCATCATCTTTACATCTTCATGGGCTTCTAATCTTCAAAGAGTCAACCCGGCTACATAAGGCCGGTTTACCTCCAGTAGTAATAGCCCCAACATTAGGCCCCAGATTGGTTTGAACTTGTTCATGTCAATCTTCCACACTTAGAGAAAATCTTCTCTCTTATCTTCATTTTTGATCTTGTAAGCCGCCGTGACGTCATACTTCAAAATTACGATAAACCGCCCTGACGTCATCCATCCGTTGATGTCGAAGATTTCCTTCATTTAATATATATCCAGTCATCGAGGCGACACCTTTATTAACTTATCCATTTTTTGGGCTCCTCGATTCCCGTACTTGCCATTTTATCACTTCGCCTTATAAATAGGACCGAGGGGTCAATTTCACCGTTTCCCCCCGTGCCTCTTCGCATCGTCTTCCTCGCGCCGCTCAGCCTCCGGAGCTCCGCCACCACCGTCGACCGTCGCCTCTGCTCCAACCTTGGCCGCTGCATCACCCTGAACACACCAGAATACTGCGGCACCCTTCCGCTTCCTCACCAGCTCTGGTAAGTTCTCTGCTTTTTTCACCATAGATCTGTTCTAGGGTTTCGACATTCTTTGCAGTTCTTCCGAAGTTCATCAGTGCTATTCTTCCCTGTTCTTCCTTTAATAGATGGACACTTTCTGCTTGATGCATATCTTGCCGTAGCTTACCTACCATGGTCCTCACAAATCCTTATGCGCAAAAAACTGATCTAGTCTATCAAAAAATTGCTTTAGTTTTGCACCCCTTCAAGATCCAATTATTTTTACTTTTCTGTATTATCTTAGATCCGAAAGTTTTATATGTCACTGTGAGATCTGTTTCTCCTCGCACCAATATAGGCGGTTTAACATTTGTATAAATAGTCTATGCCATTAGCCCTCTGATAAACCGGAAGAGCATGTTACCTTCATAATTATGCTCTGGTTTAACAGTGTCTGATCAATCATGCGCTAGCATTACCTCTCTCTCTCTCTCATTATACTAGTCTCCGGGTTGTACCATTTATCATATCAGTATGTTTCTTACTCCCTTGTCTCTTGTGTATAATCATGCGTAATTTATAAACCGGCCTTTCATTTTCAGCTTGTTCGCTTTGCAATGGCCAAACAATTCACTGCCTGCAACTGGGCTTGTTCCCGGGTTACTGAGGCTCAATTGAATGAGATGGTTAGCATCGGCTCTCTGCCTAAGAAAACTGAGATCAAATGGCGAGTTCTAGGAACAGAGAATCCTCCAACCCCAAGACAAGGCGAGGTGGTAATCTTTGTTGACCATATATGCCGTGGTTTCAAACCGCCAGGGTCAAAATTTTATCGAGATGTGCTTGCCAGCTTCCAACTGTATTCACAAGATATTGGTCCCAACTCAGTCTCCAACTTATGCAATTTCCAAGTCTTTTGTGTAGTCTATTTACAAGAAGAACCAACTGCAGAATTGTTCCGGGATTTCTTTCACTTAAACCGGCGCATGGAGTTTGTGAATGGCCCGAACACAGAGCTTGGTGGTGTCTCGATTCAAAAGCGGAAAGAAGTGGAATTTCCTCATGCCAAACATCATAGCCACCCAAAGGAATGGAACCAAACATGGTTTTATTGCAGAGACACTTCGCCTGAGGATGAAAATCCCCTCCCCGTCTTCCGTGATCATAGATTATCCAATACTCACCCAATGCCACAACGCCTGAGCTCTTTAGAAAGGGCAAAATACGCTCCTCAAATCGCCAAGCTCCGGGCCTTTATGGCAAATGGTTTAATAGGTGTGGATTTTGTGCGCTGTTGGATATCCTGGAGTATCTTGCTGCTAAGCCGGCGTCCCGGTTTAATGTGCGAATATACCGATGAAGTTGATGATCCTCAACACCACTACAACATCCAATTATCCGAGGAAGAAGTTACTGAAGGTGTAAAGAAGATTCTGAATGAATCAGAACTGGTCTGTAGTCAAACCGGTCTGAGTCCCTTCTATACCAAGAACAAACCGCCTGCTGTAAGCATTAAACTTCCTCTTCATCTGTAATATCTTTAACTTATACAAGCTGTAACCCTTCTTCTTTATATATATATATATATATATAAATATATAGGGTGATGACCCCTTCTAGAAACGGAAATCCATAGAGAAAGCAGCAAGGCCAACCGGAGACAAAGTGGTCAAACCAACCCGCCCGAAGACTAAAGCTGTAAAATGGACGTCAAAGCGGAAAACGGCTGACCGGATTAATATGGAACTTGATGATGATACTGATGACCCAGAAGTTGAGGTAGAATTGACTCACTTGGCTCTCTTTTTATGCATCTTGTTAACAATGATCTTCCTCAGGAGGAGGCAGAAGCTAGTCAGGCTGATGACATAGAGGTAATTATCCTTTCCTCCGGTTCAGACTCTATGCCAACACAAAAAACTCGCCAAGCAATCCGGAAAGTAAGCTTTTCTCATCCTCTTGCTCACTTGGATCCAACATTTATTTTGAAGACTCAACAGCATGAAGCTCGCCGGACAACCCGACACAGTGGCCAACAGGTCACCTCTGCCGGTTTACCTGGTACTCCGGTTCGGAAGCGCCAGTCTGAGGTCTCTCCTACTTCTGACCATTCCTACCCCAAGGCAGGTTATTTTAGACAGCCTCTTAATCCTTCCGATTCAAATTATCAGGTGACACCTCCTTCCTCTTCTGGTGAATCGATAGCAACTCAACTCCCCCCTTTGAAAACTGTGGCCGGGTGAGTTATGAAAAACATTTCCTTTCAATGCGCCCTACCTCTTTTGAACATGATGTTAACTCTTTTTTTATTCTGTTTGTAGGGCCAAAGCCAGACCCAGCAAGAAAGCTCGAGTCACCAATCCGCCAGAAGACCCTGTTGCCGAAGAAGAAGAACCAAGAGGTGAACCGGATCAGACTAGTGAACCGGAAGGCCTCCATCCTGAAACAACTTTTGATGATCCGCCCCTTGACGGCCAACATACTGACGAACCAACAGATGCTGAGCCTGCCGCCCCTGATACTGAACCGGTAGAACCAAACCGGGCTAATCCAATGAAAGACACTGAAATTCCATCATCATCCACCAAACATCCTGAAGGCCAAGGTGATGATGTTATTATTACTGGAATAGGCCACAACTCTCCTGGTCATCCCGTCATTTTGGCTCAGCATAGTGCCAAAGAAGAGCAAATTGCCAGGGATAAAGTTAAATGGAGCAGCAACTTATCAAACTATGCTCATCTTAACACTTATGAGCTTTATTCCGGCTTCTTGAACCGTCTGCACTCAAACCGGGATTATGAAGCCGGTTTGGTGAATTTGATGAAAGAACGATATGAGGTAAATGCTTCTCCCTTGTACATTGATTTATAGCCGAAATAGTATTCCAAGTAGCCTCCAAGAACAGTTTTATGATTGTTAATCATCAACCGGGTCTTTGTAACACTTCAAGCATCCCATCGTTGATCCTTGCAAAGGCGTGTCCTCAATCATAGATAAGACTCATGTGTGAAAAAAATTAGATAACGTTCTGCAGCATAGCCCCCAAAGGCCGGTTTAACTTGGCAAGTTAATCCGGTTTTTAATCCACACCACCGGTTTAGAACAAACGTACATTAGCCCCCAAGTGTCAAGGATAATGCTTGCATTGTTCTGGAGACTTGTATAGAGGGTAGTATTTGAGAGCAAATAGGCATTAGCCCCCAAGTATGAAGTGGATAACTTGTTATATGCTTTATACTTAGTGCATAAATATGTTGTTTTGTTGAATATACCTCCAACGTTGCAGGCTAAACTGAGAAACAAAGATGCCCAAAACTCTGACTTGCAAGAAAATGTGAAGTCTCAACAAGCCGAAGCTGCAAAAGCCAAAGAGGAGCTGACGCAGGCCCTGGCCGGAATGGAAAAGCTGAAAGAATCCTTCAACCAAGATCGTGCTGAATGGGAAACCGAAAAAGCCGCTTTAACCAAAAGAGTTGTAGATGCCGAGGGAGCCCTAAAACCGGTGGTTGAAGAACTAGCCGGTTTGAAGCGCCAAATCAACGCTATGACCTCTGCTATCTTTGGTAAGTGTCTGTTTATGTATGTTGCACCAGTCAATGAATCTTACAACTGACCTAAATGTTGATAAAATCTTTGGCAGGAACTCGGATCACTCATCTTGGTGCAGATATAGGGATGAAGCTCAAAGCGACATATACATTGGTTGAGCAGCTATACTCTGGGTCTCAGCGAGCCATTAGTACAGCGGCTTATAACAAACCGGCACCAACATTGATTAAGGAGACCCTTGAGAAGCTGGGCATGTTACCGGCGCGTATTGCCGAGTTGAAAAGAGCCGCTGCGAGAGCAGGAGCATTAACCGCCCTTATTCGAGCCAAGGCCTGGATTCCAGACCTTGAAGCGGAGGATATCATTAAAGGATATCCAGGCGTTAAATAAGACGGTTCAAACTTTGACAATGATGATCTTCGGCGGCTGACCAAACAGATGCGACCAGCGGCCAGCAAATTGGCTGAGGACACCGATTTGTCCCATTTTCAACCATTTTATGATGCAGAAGGGAAAAGACATCCGGCCGATATCCATGAAGTCGAGGAACTTGTGCCTCCGATTCGTAAGCACACTTATGCCCCTGATATTAACCCTTCTGATCTTATCCATGAGGAAGCAGTGTTCCAAGCTTTAACCGGAATCGATTGGTCAATGGCTGATTTCCAGCGGCTGGGGAGGGATGAAGAAGTGCCTACACCAACTGATCCGCAACCGTCAAACCGTCGTGATGAAGAGTCCTGATCCGGTCGCCGGTTTATATGGCTACTATGAAAAACAATGGCACTATTTGAGCCGCTTTGAAGCATCATGTAATAGGATAGCTGAAACTTTGTTTATCTGCCATGCCATCGAGCATGTTTCATAATGCTTTGTAACAATCTGTGCCGCCCTTCAGGATATACTTTATGCATAGCCTATGATGACTTGCCTTCCTGGGTCCAAAAGAACTTAAAAGTGCCTAGCGGTTTACCGCTAAACATGTCATAATATCCAAGAAGTATATAGTACTTTAGCTGAATAATCAAGTGTATGTACAAAAAATAATGTACAGAACATACCTAATTGATTGACCAAACATGTATACAACAAAGGTGTTTAACACCAACCCGATACGTTTGATAATTTCATCTTCATAATGCTGGTCTATTTATTAAACCGGACCAATATAATTACCGGATTTTCTTTATAACATTGGTGATTTAGTCAAACCGGACCGGGTCAATGACCATCGGTTTATAATTGATCATGTACCAACAACCGGTGGTTGGAAAGCAAGCCGGGTCAAGGACGCCGTTTTATCAAAAAATACTTATGATTGTCAACAAACAAAATTCAAATAGGAAAATATGTGAGGCTTTTTACGAGCTGCCAGGCTCCAAATCGAGGCTTTTCATGGGCTGCCAGGCCTCTGAGTTAAACCATTTAACAAAGCCTTTTAAGATGGGCCTCCAATTAACCAATCATCGTTTTAACTGTGACAACTTCAGGGTCTGTAAAAGATTGACTTGTCACACATTCGATGGGCCATGCCAGGATTACCTAGATAGGAGTGGCTTACTTGATGAAGGCAGGTTAACCCAGGGTTTTAGGTGAATACAGCAGGCTTCCAAGCCGTGGCTTGATAGCCAATTATGAGGGTCCTTTCAAACTCTTTGTTGCTTTGCAAAAAAGAGCCCCCAAGTAACTTTGTGAGCGATGCTCAGCGTGTGCCTATGTTTGAGTTTGTACTGTGTACAATACTCTCTTTGGCTCCACAATTTTTTCCTTGTGTGGCTGAAATGCCTATCAAGAGGTTTAGCTGTGCTTCAAACATGACCAAGCCCCCTAGTGATTTTCTTTATCCTTACGCAGCTGCTAAAGCCGGTTTAATAAAGACTCCGCTTTGACCGTTAAATTGTAAAAGCACACATATGATATAAGAAAGAATAGATACCCCGCTTATAACGGAGGCTCCGGTTTATTATATGGTATATACACTGTGATAAATATGTACAGTTGAAGAGCCTATGGCCTCAAGTATAGTAAGGCCGAAGGAGAGCTATGTTCCAAGGCCGCTTTGTCTCCTCCTCCGATTGACGTGAGTCTTCATGCTCTCGAACATCAATGAGGTAGTAGGATCCATTGTGCAAATTTTTGCTGACCACAAAGGCTCCTTCCCAAGGGGGGGATAACTTGTGCATATCAGTCTGATCCTGGATGAGCCGGAGCACCAAATCACCTTCTTGAAAGGTTCTAGTTTTAACCCGGCGGTTGTGATAACGTCGAAGATCTTGTTGATAAATCGCCGAATGTGCTGCTGCAAGATCCCGCTCTTCATCCAACAGGTCCAGAGAATCCTGACGTGCCTTCTCATTATCAGCTTCAACATAAGCTGCCACACGGGGCAAATCGTGACGGATGTCACTAGGAAGAACCACCTCCGCTCCATAAACCATGAAGAAAGGTGTGTAACCCATAGACCTATTGGGTGTGGTGTTGATGCTCCATAACACAGAAGGTAGCTCCTCGACCCAAGAACCCGGCGTCCGCTTTAAGGGAACCATAAGCCTTGGTTTGATACCCCGTAGAATTTCCTGATTTGCCCTTTCCGCTTGACCATTAGATTGGGGGTGAGCCATTGATGCTAGATCAAGCCGGATGTGCTCATGTTGACAGAATTCTTCCATCTCTCCTTTTGATAAGTTAGTACCATTATCTGTTATAATGCTATGTGGAAAGCCAAACCGGAATATCACCTTTTTGATGAATTGAACCGCCGTGGCTGCATCACACTTGCTGACTGGCTCTGCCTCTACCCATTTAGTGAATTTATCAACTGCTACTAACAAGTGGGTCTTCTTGTCCTTGGAGCGCTTGAAGGGTCCAACCATATCCAGCCCCCAAGTTGCAAACGGCCACGTAATTGGAATCATCCGCAACTCTTGAGCTGGAACGTGCACACGGCGGGCAAACTTTTGACATCCATCACATCTTTTGACTAAATCCTCCGAATCAGCATGCGCCGTCAACTAGTAAAAACCGTGGCGAAAAGCTTTGGCAACCAACGACTTTGAACCGGCATGGTGACCGCAATCCCCTTCATGAATTTCTCGCAAAATCTCACAACCTTCTTCAGGAGAAACACATCGCTGAATTGCTCCTGAAACACTGTAACGATGTAACTCTCCATTGAGTATGGTCATGGACTTGGAACGCCGGATTATCTATCGAGCCAACGTTTCCTCAGCTGGTAACTCGCCCCGGTTCATGTAATCCAGATATGGGATCGTCCAATCCGGTATGGCATGCAGAGCTGCCACCAACTGATCCTCCAGATCAGGAATAGCCAAATCTTCTTCGATTGGTATTTTGACTAACGGATTGTGCAATACATCAAGAAAGACATTGGGCGGAACCGGTTTACGTTGGGAACCAAGACGACTTAAAGCGTCCACCGCTTCATTCTTCCACCGGTCTATATGGTCCACCTGATAACCTTTAAAGTAACCAGCCACTACGTCCACCTCTCGCCGATATGCAGCCATGAGTGGGTCCTTAGAATCCCAAGTGCCAGACACTTGCTGAGCCACTAGATCTGAATCGCCGAAGCACTTAACCTGGCTCAAATTCATCTCTTTAGCCATCCGAAGACCGTGGAGTAAAGCCTCATATTCAGCTGCATTGTTAGTACAAGGGAACATTAAACGGAGGACATAACAAAACTTGTCACCTCGTGGGGAAGTTAATACGACTCCATCCCCCGAACCCTCTAACTGTCTGGACCCATCAAAATCAATAGTCCAATATGTATTATCTGGTTTCTCCTCAGGTGCCTATAACTCCGTCCAATCATTGATGAAATCCACGAGTGCCTGGGACTTGATCGCCGTGCGGGGTATATATTTGAGCCTGTGAGGTCCAAGCTCAATGGCCCACTAGGCAATCCGGCCAGTTGCCTCTCTGTTTTGAATGATGTCGCCTAGAGGAGCTGAACTGACCACTGTGATAGGATGGCCCTGAAAATAGTGCTTGAGCTTCCGGCTTGCCATAAACACCCCATACACCAGTTTCTGCCAATGTGGATACCTCTGCTTTGACTCAATGAGCACCTCATTGATATAATAAACCGGCCGTTGAACCGGATACTCTTTGCCAGGATCCTTGCGCTCTACCACAATGGCTACGCTGACAGCCCGGGCATTAGCAGCCACATATAATAATAATGGCTCTTTATCGATCGGTGCTGCCAGCACGGGCGGTTCCACTAGCTGCCTCTTCAGATCTTCAAACGCCTTATCAGCTGCCTCACTCCAGACAAAGTTATCTGTTTTCTTGAGCATCTGATATAAGGGGATGGCCTTTTCTCCAAGGCGGCTGATAAACCGGCTTAAGGCTGTAATCCGGCCAGCCAGACGTTGAACATCATTAATACACGCCAGTTTAGCCAAGGACGTAATTGCTGCAATCTTTTTTGGATTAGCCTCAATGCCTCTGTTTGAAACCAGAAAGCCTAAGAGCTTGCCTGCTGGGACACCGAAAACACACTTCTCCGGATTGAGCATCATCTTGTAAACCTGGAGATTGTCAAAGGTTTCCCATAGATCATCTATCAATGTCCCCTCCTTTCTGGATTTGACCACAATATCATCCACATACGCATGAACATTGCGCCCAATTTGCTTATGAAGGCAATTCTGAACGCATCACTGGTAAGTCGCCTGGGCACTCTTGAGTCCAAAGGGCATGTAAACATAGCAGAAGGCTCCAAAGGGAGTTATAAAGGCTGTCTTCTCCTGGTCCTTAACTGCCATTTTGATCTAATGATAACCAGAGTAAGCATCCAAAAAACACAAACCGTCACAACCCACCGTAGCATCAATTATCTGATCAATGCGAGGGAGAGCAAAGGGGTCTTCAGGGAAAGCCTTGTTTAAATCTGTGTAGTCCACACACATGCGCCAAGTGCCGTTTTTCTTAAGAACCAGCACCGGATTGGCTAACCACTCTCGATGAAAAACTTCGACAATAAACCCAACAGCCAACAGACGGGCTACCTCTTCTCCTATAGCCTTGCATCTTTCCTCGTTGAAATGGTGGAGGAACTGTCGGACCGGTTTGAACTTAGGATCAATGTTGAGTGTGTGCTCAGCGAGTTCTCTCGGTACACCTGGCATGTCAGAAGGTTTCCATGCAAAGATGTCCCGATTCTAATGGATGAACTCGATGAGCGTGCTTTCCTATTTGGGATCCAGGTTAGCGCTGATGCTGAACTGTTTGGATGAATCGCTAGGGACAAAATCAACCATCTTAGTGTCTGTAGCTGATTTGAACTTCAATGCTGGATCATGTTCCGTAGTTGGCTTTTTTAAGGAGGTCATCTCTGCCGGATCAACTTGCTCCTTATAGAATTTTAACTCCTCCGTGGCACAAACTGACTCAGCATAAGCCGCATCGCCTTCTTCACACTCCAAAGCAATCTTTCTACTTCCATGTACTGTGATAGTCCCCTTACGACCTGGCATTTTAAGCTGTAGGTAAACATAACATGGCGTTGCCATAAACTTAGCATAAACCGACCGCCCAAACAAGGCATGGTACGGACTTTTGATCTTCACCACCTCAAATGTCAATGTTTCTGACCTTGAATCGTAGTCTTCTCCAAAAGCTACCTCCAAAGCTATCTTACCAACATGATATGCAGACTTACCAGGCACCACACCATGAAATACCGTATTCGACGGTTTAAGATCCTTATCTGTCAACCCCATACGGCGGAATGTATCATAATACAAAATATTGATACTACTTCCCCCATCCATGAGCACTTTAGTGAACTTGTATCCCCCAACTTGAGGGGCTACCACCAAGGCCAAATGACCTCGATTATCAACCTAGGGCGGGTGATCCTCTCTACTCCACAAAATAGGTTGCTCCGACCAGCATAAATACTGAGGTACTGCCGGCTCAACGGAGTTGACTGCCCTTTTGTGAAGCTTCTGATCACATTTGCACAAACTAGTAGTGAAGACATGATATTGCCCGCTGTTCAGCTGTTTGGGATTGCTCTGATAACCCGACTGCTGCTGCTACTGACTCCCCTGATGGTTGTAACCTCCCTGGTTGCCTTGGTGTCCTTGATTGACGTGTCCGGTTTGATTGCCTGGAAACCCTAAACCGGAACCACCACCTTTGTAACCTGGCCCGTGGAAGCCTCCTCCTGAACCGCCGGGCGGGCCGCTGTCATATTGGAACATATTGGAATTCTTGAAATCCCACATGATATAACAATCTTTCCAGAGATGTGATGTCGGTTTGTCCTTCGATCCATGCTTTGGACATGGCTGATTTAACAAACGCTCCAAATTATTTCCTGGACCTCCACCCCTCTGGGGCTGCTTGCCTTTACGGCGCTGGCCATTCTCCTGCGTGTTGGTATTTGCGACAAAATCCAAACTACTGTCGGCCTTGCGCTTACCAGCATTTCCATGGCCTGCCAGATTATGTTGTTGGCCTTTGGCATTGCCGTTCTTCTTACCCTTCTCCGGTTTGTCCTCCTATGAATCCAGATCCTTGGTATTAACTGAATCGGCATATTTAACCAAAGCGGCCATGAGTGTTGACATGTCGTTGCAGTGATGTTTGAGCCTTCCCAACTTCTGTTTCAACGGTTTGAAACGGCAATTGCGCTCTAACGTTAACACTGCGGTGTCCGCATTGATACGATCTGATGAATGCAAAATCGCCGAGACCCGTTTGACCCAATGGGTCGTGGACTCCCCTTCTTCTTGGACACAAGCGGCCAGATCTACAATTGACATTGGCTGCTTACACGTATCCTTGAAGTTCTGGATAAACCGGTGCTTCAGTTCGGCCCATGATCCAACAGAGTTGGTTGGCAAGCTCTTCAACCAAGTGCGAGCTGTTCCTTCCAACATCATGGTGAAATATTTAGCACACACCGCCTCATCCACATCTAACATCTCCATTGCCATCTCATAGCTTTCCACCCACGCCTCTTGCTGCAAATCGGTGGTGTAATTTGGTACCTTACGAGGTCCCTTCAAATCCTTGGGTAGTCACACATTACGCAAAGCGGGAGTTAAACATGGTACCCCTAAGGAACTGAACATCGCCCCTGGCTCCACGGAGGCGGTGGGGTGAACCGGAGTATGATGTCGTGCTCCATGTCGAGCTGTCAACTCAGCCTCTCGACATGTGCGGCCATGGTCCACAACATCTTGCGCATTAGCACCACCCCCAGCCGGGTTGTTCCCTCATGGCGAATTTCGGCGACGTGCACTACTGGACACGGCCGGTTCGTCCTCCACATTTCTGCTATAACTCCGGCTTGGACGGGGAGTGAAATGAATCCTCTCACGGCTGTGTGAATATGCTTGCTGTTGATTTAGTGCTGTCTCAAGGAGATCCCTGGCCCGACGCGCTTCCACTGCAACTGGTGACTCGCTGTCGGTTGGGAGGGCCGCTAGGCGTGAAGCGGTGGCCACAATGTTGTCCAACGGGTTGGAATAATGCCCGGGAGGCGTTTGTGGTACAACGTTGTTCTGGCAAGGCAGGTCCGTCGTGCGCGGCTGAACCGGTGCTCCTGCTAACGGCGCCCCCACCTGGTTTAGCGTGGATTGGTTACCAGCTCCTGCACCTGGCGTGTTGAAAAGATTCTGCGGCTCATAAACCAAAGGGAGACGTGATCGGTACCTTCTTCTCATGACTTCCTCTAAAGCATTCTGATCCAGTCTAATCTGGTAAGCCTGTGCTTCCAACTCGGCCCGCTCCGTAGTCATCCTGGCGTTCTCTACTGCCAGGTCCGCTTTAGCTTGGTCTATCTGATCATTCACTTTTACAATCTCCGCATCATGCTGATCCCTGGCTGCTATGTCCACCTCCGCGGACATCAATGTTGCCAGAGTGTCGAACAAATCAGACAAGACTTGGGCCGGAGGTGGCGCCGAGCTTCCTGCCCCTGCTGGTGTGGCCGTCGTTGAACCGGAGAGCATTGCTGTGGCGGTAGATGAATGAGGCGTCGATTGTGTGCCGGCCTGAAGATGGCGGCCCGGTTTGGCAGACCGGGGGAATCCGGAATACTGTTGCCCTCAGATCCTCCCTCAATCCGGCCGTCCTGCAACTGGTAAAGCGGTTCGGTTTCTCCAGAAGATTCATCATCAGAGCAGACTACGGTTTCTCCATCCGATACCAGTCCGTCCTCGTACCCCGATCCATGGACGACACCTACGAAAACATGCCTTGCCTCGGGCTGAACCGGCGAAGAACTTGCACGCCGAGCCGTTTCGATGATGTCAGTGCAGATGTCCGGCTCGGGGGCCGGTTCGCCGATCTTGCCGATGAAGACGTGAATCCCACCAAAGGGGACCCAGTACCCGTATTCGATTGAATCGACCTCGGGACCCCATCCTGCGTTGTCGATGTAGAGCTTGCCGCAGCGACTCTTTGTCATCCGGCACACAGCGTATCCCTTGAGTCCATCGAAGCTGCCCTTCAAGAATTCAAAACCATCACGCGATAGCCCCACGGTGAGCGCCAACTGTCATGGGTTTGTCACGGCAGATGTCCTCGGGAAAGGACTTAGTCGTGGAGCCATCGCAACGGGTTAGCTTAAAGGGGTTAAACTGGACAAGGGGACACGGGAGTTTATAGTAGTTCGGCCCCTTCGATGAAGGTAAAAGCCCACATCTAGTTGTGATTGGTATTGCTAGGGTTTCGAAGGCCAGGGAGCGAATCCGCTTTGTCTGGCTCTCGAGTTGTTGTTGTATATCTCTAAACCGCGGCCGGGTCGTGTTGACGCCCGCCAGGCTACAGAGTCCCAAAGCCGGATCATAAACGTATCCGGTTCGGCCTCTCTCTTTCTATCTTACTATACAAGTTACATGACTAGGCCGGTTTACATTTACAGACTGTAACCCACCTTTAGGCCCTCCGTAAAGCGCCGTCATCTTTACATCTTCATGGGCTTCTAATCTTCAAAGAGTCAACCCGGCTACATAAGGCCGGTTTACCTCCAGTAGTAATATCCCCAACAACTTGTGTATCCGAAGTGACAATCATGAAATTTGATACCAAGTGAAATTTGATATATATAATTTGTCAAAGGATATATTGAAAGGTTTCATGCTTCCTTGTCTTCAACCACCATATTGTATAGACTTGGTGATGTAGAGATTGCTCAAGATGTGGGTGAGTTGCAATCTCATGAATTTGAGCTCATCCAAGTACCTACAAGGGTTAGATAGCATGCAAGGGTACAAGTGTAGATCCAAGACATATGATTATCGTCATAAGAGAAATATCAAGGATTAGTCAAGGGCTCATGCCTTGCATGTATCCAAATGGAGTTTCTACTCCAGGTTTGAAGCATCAATGATGTTCAATTCACCTCTCAAATGGCAAAATATTTTCTCATCAAGCGGTTTGGTGAATATATCTGGCAATTGCTTATCGGTACGAACATGCTTAAGATCAACATCCCCTTTAGCAACATGATCTTGAATGAAATGATGACAAACTTCAATATGCTTAGTTCGAGAATGTTGCACGAGATTGTGAGAAATCTTAAGAACACTTTCATTGTCACAAAGCAATGGAACATGTTTCACATATATGCCATAATCTTTAAGAGTTTGGGTCATCCAAAGTAATTGAGCACAACATGAACCGGCGGCAATGTATTCCGCTTCGGTGGTAGATAAGGATACCTAGTGTTGTTTCTTGGAGGACCAAGACACAAGAGATCTACCAAGAAATTGACAAGTACCCGTAGTGGACTTTCTATCAACCTTATCTCCGGCATAGTCCAAATCGGAGTAGCCAACAAGATCAAAAGAGGACCTCTTAGGATACCAAATGCCAAAATTTGGTGTATGAATTAAGTATCTCACTATCCTTTTCACAGCCATAAGATGACATTCTTTGGGGGCCGCTTGATATCGTGCACACATGCACACACTTATCATCATGTCGGGACGGGAGGTACATAGATATAACAATGAACCAATCATCGATCCGTAAACCTTTATGTCAACCGATTTGCCATCCTTAGTCAAGTCAAGATGTCCACTAGTAGGCATGTGTGTTTTCATACCTTTGCTTTCTTGCATGTTGAACTTCTTGAATAAGTCCTTGGTGTAGTTTGTTTGAGAAACAAAGGTGCCTTCCTTAGTTTGCTTGATTTGCAAACCAAGAAAGAACTTGAGTTCACACATCATAGACATCTCAAACTTCTTCGACATTAGCTTCCCAAACTTTTCACTAAAATGAGGGTTAGTCGAACCAAATATGATATAATCAACATAAATTTGGCACACAAATAATTTACCATTAACCCTTTTAGTAAAAAGAGTAGAATCTATCTTTCTAATCTCAAAGGCTTTTTCAATAAGGAACTTGGTTAAGCATTTATACCACACTCTAGGAGCTTGTTTAAGACCATAAAGAGCTTTGTGAAGTTAGTAAACATGATCGGGTTTCTTAGGATTGACAAAGCCGGGAGGTTGTTTAACATAAACTTCCTCCTCAATTTCACCATTTAGAAAAGCACTTTTAATGTCCATTTGGTACAAGGTAATAACATGGTGATTAGCATAGGAAAGTAAGATGTGGATGAACTCAAGTCTAGCAACGGGGGCATACGGCTCACCATAGTCCATACCTTCGACTTGAGTGTAGCCTTGGGCGATGAGACATGCTTTGTTGCGAACAACTTGTCCATCTTTGTCTTGCTTGTTGCGAAACACCCATTTGGTACCAATGATGTTGTGGTTGTTGTCAGGCTTCTCAACCAATGTCCACACTTGGTTCCTCTCAAAGTTGTTTAGCTCTTCATGCATGGCATTTATCCAATCAGGATCTTCCAATGCTTCTTCAACCTTCATAGATTCAATGCTAGAGATGAATGAATAATGTTCACAAAAATTAGCCAAACGAGTTTTAGAGCGAGTGATTCTCCCGCTTTGTATATCATTGAAGATTTGTTCGACGAGATGGTCTCATGAAACTCTTTCTCTAACTCATGAGAGCTTTTGTTTGGGTCGGGGTGGAACTTCTTCATCATCATCTTGTTCTTCCTCTTGGCCTTCTTCGTTGTTGGTGTTTTTGTTCTCTTGTCGAGGTGGAGAAGGAGGTTGATGAGGTTCATCTTGGTGTACTTCCTCGTTTTCTTCATCTTGATGTGTCCCACTTGTGGATGCCTCCGTGACAACTCTTCATTCACATTGTCGTGAGGTAGAAGCTTCGACTTGGACGGATGAGGTACTCTCCTTCACCTCCGTTGGACGAATCTTGCCAATAGGCAAGTCTTGGATTGCTTTCGAAGGGTCTTTGTCTCCTACATCAATTGGCAATTGCTCTACTTGCGAGCCATTAGATTCATCAAAGTTCACATCTACCATCTCTTCAACCTTTCGGGTGAAATTGTTGTAGACATGGTAAGTGTGAGAGTTTGAGCCATAACCAAGTAGGAAACCCTCATGAGATTTAGGAGCAAATTTAGAATGGCGATGCTTGTCAAGAATATAGCACTTTGAGCCGAATACTTGAAAGTATCCAACTTGGGGTTTGTAACCGATGAGAAGCTCGTATGTCGTCTTCCCGAGTAGCTTGTGAAGATATAAGCGATTTGTTGCATGACAAGATGTCTCAACCGCTTCTGCCCAAAAGTGTCTTGGCGTCTTGTATTCATCAAGCATCATTCTCGCCATCTCAATAAGAGTCCGGTTCTTCCTCTCAACAACTCCATTTTGTTGAGGCGTGTACGTAGCCGAGAACTCATGTGAAATGCCTTCTTCGTTAAGAAAGGTATCCACATTTGCATTCTTGAACTCCGTTCCATTGTCGTTGCGAACCTTCTTGATCTTCACTTCAAATTGATTTTGGGACTTCCTAGCAAAGTTCTTGAAGATCTTTTGGACCTATGATTTATCATCAAGAAATAACACCCACGTAAATCTTGAAAAATCATCGACTATGACTAGAACAAATGAGTTTCCACCGAGATTTTTATAGGCGTTGGGACCAAAGAGATTCATATGAAGTAGCTTGAGCAGTCTTCTCGTGGTCATGATGTTCTTCACAGGGTGGCTTCCTCCAACCTGTTTTCCTGCTTGACAAGCACTGCACAATCTATCCTTATCAAATATAACATCTTTCACTCCAAGGATATGATCACCTTTAATAAGCTTATCAATATTTCGCATGCCCACATGAGCTAAACTTCTATGCCACAACCAACCTTCAGAGGATTTAGCAATTAAGAAAGTTCTAGGTTGAGCCTTTTTAGTGAAATCAACAATGTATAGATCACCTCTACGTATACCGATTATGATTATCTCTTCGAAACACTTGGCAATCTACTTCAGTAAATAGGACATTGAAACCAAAGTCAGCTAGTCTAGATACGAAAAGTAAATTATAGCCAAGAGATTCAACGAGCATAACATTTTGTATGGAGCTATCATGTGAGATGGCCACCTTACCAAGGCCAACCACCTTACCCTTTGAGTTATCACCAAAAGTGACATATTTTCGAGGGCCGTCATTTTCAGCAAGCTCACGAAACATATCCTTGTCTCCGGTCGTGTGATCGGTACATCCACTATCAAGAACCCATTCCTTTCTTCCAACCATGTAGCCGCGAAGATTGGCCATAAGACCAAAATGTCTCATTGACTCGCCGAGATCAAAGTCAGTATCATCATCCTCATCCTCATCAGAGTATTCATGTTCAACATCGTCTTGTGATTGATCAATTCCTAGAGAGATTGATTCATTAGATAAGTGATCATCACAATGTTCATCTTTATAAATTCTAATGGCTTCGAAGATGACATTACTAATGATTCCAAGATATCCTTTGGCATGCATAAGGTCATGAAGCTCAAATAAACAATCACCAAACTTAGGATCATTGGAATTCATCTTATTCAAAGCAATAGACTCGTGAAGAGTCTCATCTAAGTTTTGCAAGGAATAGTTTGGAAATCGTTCCTCAAGAAATCTCCATATAGTGTAAGAACAATCAAGAGTAGGCAAGCAACCAAACAAATTTCTAGGCAAACCTCTAGTAATAAGATTGACAGTTCTAAGGTCGCGGATCATGTCAATAGACTCATCAGGGGTAGGATGCAAAGGATCAACAAGGGGTGCACAAGGGCTCGTAATGTACTTGTTCTAGTGATAATCATTAAAATCTCAAGCATCTCATTTTTCACTCATGAAAGAACTCTCCATCAAGTATAGGCACTCCGCGTCTAAAATTCCACAATGTAGACTCATCCATCTTCCTCCAATGGTGATTAGACCGATACCAATTGAAAGGATCGAGAAGATCTATCTAGAGGGGGGTGATTACACCCTCAACAAAGAAAAGTAACAGCTTTTAATTTCTTCAAGTTAAGGTGGAGTTTTAGCACAAATTCAAACATTCACAATACATTTCAAGCAAGAAGGGCAAGAGTATATGAGCAGCGGAAAGTAAAGCATGCAACTTCCAAGAAAGTAAAGGGATGGGATTGAAGTGTGCAAACGCAATTGGAGACACAGAGATTTTTGGCGTGGTTCCGATAGGTGGTACTATCGTACATCCACGTTGATGGAGACTTCAACCCATGAAGGGTAACGGTTGCACGAGTCCACGGATGTCGGATTTTGGGTTCCGGCAAAACCCTTAAGATTCAAACTCTGCGGTGCGCACGAAGATCTCTCCCTCTCCCTAGCTCGCTCACTCACCACGATCTCAAAGCTCAGCTCGTCGAACTCGAAGAACAAGGGACACAAGAGTTTACTGGTTTGGGCCACCGATATGGTGTAATACCCTACTCCAGTGTGGTGTGGTGGATTGCCTTATAGGCTAAGGATGAACAAGTACAAAGGATGAACTACCTCCTGAGGAGAGTTGTCCTTGAGCTCGGTGAGCTTGTGTGGTTGAGGATGATCTGAATGATCCGTCCCTCCTATGGTGGTGGCTAGTCCTATTTATAGAGGCCCTGGCCCTCTTCCCAAATATTAGGTAGGAAGTGATCCCACAATGGCCAATTCTAAGGGGGACAACTAGTACAAGCTATCCTGACAAAAGGTGGTCTTCGCCTGCCAAAGGCTCTGGTGGTGACGCCATCATGGGCTCCCTGATGACCTCCGTCCTGCCGTCCTGCTGGTCTTGGTCTTGTTGCACCGATATGGAAACCTTTGTCTGATGCCTCGGGACTCCTCGCCTGTGCCTGCTCCTTTAGCACCAAAGAGGAAACTGGTGCTCTGCGCCTCCTGGGTCCCGCCTGGCACCCTCCTGGCCTTGGTCGTCATGGCTCGCGTCACGGGAACCTCACGAGGTGCCCCTCACCTTGATCTCTCCGCTCATCGCGAGCCAGCCTAGTGAGGCTGCCCCCGAGGAGGTTTTGCGTCGTCCGCCTCGCGAGGCTTGGCCCCTCGCGAGGGTCTTGAGTGTTTGCTATGGTCCGTACCAGGACGCTAGAGGAGCCATGCCGTGGGCCACAGGCAGGCAAGCCTTGGGACCCCCATTCCCAGAACGCCGACAGTAGCCCCCGGGCCAAAGGCGCGCTCAGACTTGGCTTCGAGGCGAAGCCAAGGGGCAAGTGCAGAGTGCCACAGGCCCCAACCGCCGGCGGCCTTGATTGACATGTGGCGACTGACGGGAGGTGGGCGTATCCGCTTCCCCATGCTGCCTCGGCAACTGCCCGATTGACAAAAGGCTGGCACGGGTTGCGATGCCTTCATTGCTCCCCTTCGTCTTTCTCCAGATCCCATTTCTTACTCCTCACTCCCAAGGACTCTAGATGCGCCCAAATCCTCCTCCGAACCCGCCACCAATGGCGCCCAACAAGGCTCGGGCCACCGCTCCGCCATCCTGGTATTAGCCTGCGTTGAGCGCGCCAAGCGTTTCGGTGAAGAACCTTGCCACCACGCTCCTGATGACGGCGACGGGCGATGAGAAGAGGAAAACCGTGCTTCAGGCTGGCTCCGTCGAGCCGGAGCCCTCAGGTAGCACCTTCTATCCCTTCTTCATGAGCAGCATTATTGCAGGGTTGGTTCCCCCCTTCTCCGACTTCTTCTACTCCGTCCTCAGCCACTACAAGCTTCACGCCCTCCACCTTAATCCCAACTCCATCCTCCTTCTATCGATCTTTGCCTTCTATTGCGAGGCATATGTTGGGGTGATGCCATCTATGGCGCTGCTGCGCCACTTCTTCTATCTCCAGATCAAGGACGGCCCCTGCTCGGGGTGTGTCAACTTCGTCGCAGCCAACAAGACCAATGCGATCTCGAAGGCCAGGAAGAAGGCCGAGGGCTTCAGGAGCAAGTGGGTCCTGATGGATGCCAAGTGCTCTCACCCCCGGCTGGTGCTGCCAACGGTGATGCCCATGTCTTACGACGGGTGGTTCCGCGCGAAGCTCGACGACCCTTGGGCGGAGTTGGTGCTGGAGAGGATGACCGCCGACCTGAAGCCTATCGATCCAAGGGCGGCGAAGCTGACGGGGGCCATGATCATCAAGGAGTTCATGGCGCAGCGTGTGGCTCCGCTCCAGTCGCGCCCACGCCCCTTGTGGAAGCTCGGGGCTAGGGTGACGACCTCCACCTGCGCCCAGAGGCCTTGTATGATGTGGAGTTGGGCACGACCCTCCGCTCCTTGGTTGGGGACGACCAGGGGTACCCACCGGACTCCTTCGTTCCCTTGTACCGCTGTCCGGATGGGGCGAAGATTGCCGCCGCCCTGCCTATCTTTGATGGGTGTGGTCTCGTGCCGCCGACGCCCTCAGAGGCCCCGGCGGTGACGACTCCGGTGGTGGTGTCCTCCAGCCATTCTGGCGAGGAGGAGGAAGACTCGGCGGCCACCCTGGAGGGGTCTGGGGAGACCTCCCCCTCGCGCAAGGCCGATCTCCTCCACGCCTTGCCTGACGACGACAATGTTGAAGACCAACCCAGTGAGGGAAGTCATGCCCCCTGCTAAGGTCACTACGAGGTCCAGGGTCTCCCCCTCGAGGAATCCGGCGCTTGGTGTCCCAACGAAGAGCAGATAGTTGCTGATCTCTCGGGGCGACACCCCTGCCTCACCGCCGCCCGGGGCCACCGCAAGCTCGCCGACTTCCGAGGCCCGCACGCCCGCACCTCAGGCCGCGAGGCCCCCCGGCTCCGCACTTCTGAAGAGGCGACGGGACTACGCCGCTGTGGACTAGTGAGTGTCCTGTCATGACCTTGCCCTTGCTCCTGCTTCCGTTGCGGCTTCCTGACGTTTCCTTCTCGTGCTGCTAGGCCGACACCATCGTCAAAGAAGAAGAAGGAGGCGGCGGCCACATCCTCGGGGACCCAGCAGCCTGGCACGGCCACACCTCGTCCGACGCAGAAGGGCAGCGATGGCGTCCGCACCTCTCTGGCCCAGTGTTGGTGTCAAAACCGGCGGATCCTGGGTAGGGGGTCCCGAACTGTGCGTCTAGGCCGGATGGTAACAGGAGGCAGGGGACACGATGTTTTACCCAGGTTCGGGCCCTCTTGATGGAGGTAAAACCCTACGTCCTCCTTGATTGATATTGATGATATGGGTAGTACAAGAGTAGATCTACCACGAGATCGGAGAGGCTAAACCCTAGAAGCTAGCCTGTGGTATGATTGTTGTTCATCCTACGGACTAAAACTCTCCGGTTTATATAGACATCGGAGAGGGCTAGGGTTACACAGAGTCGGTTACAATGGTAGGAGATCTACATATCCGTATCGCCAAGCTTGCCTTCCACGCCAAGGAAAGTCCCTTCCGGACATAGGACGAAGTCTTCAATCTTGTATCTTCATAGTCCAGGAGTCCGGCCGAAGGTATAGTCCGGCTATCCGGACACCCCCTAATCCAGGACTCCCTCAGTAGCCCCTGAACCAGGCTTCAATGACGACAAGTCCGGCGCGCAGATTGTCTTCGGCATTGGAAGGCGGGTTCCTCCTCCAAGTACTTCATAGAAGATTTTGAACACAAAGGTAGTGTCCAGCTTTGCAAAATAAGTTTCCACATATTGCCATAGAGAGAATAATATTTACACAAATCTAATCTGCTGACGTATTCTGTAGCGTGACATCACACCACGGCCAAGTCTTTATTTGAATTGTTTTATTGTTCTACCTCAGCGCGTTTAGCGAGGCGGTTTCCTTGGCACGTCTTGTTAAAGCAGAGATCGTGTCCCCTTATTCCGGGATTCTCATCAATACAGGCGTGGGTAACTCAACTGTACCCGTTGGTATATTTTCTCGATCAAAGGCGAGTCCCAAACGGTCACGTGGAAGGCCCTTGGTATTCAACCTATTATAAAGAGACCAAGGCCTTACTCCTTTCTTTCAATCTCAAACGAGTTCGCCCTTCGCCTCGAGTTCCAACACCCAAGGCTCTAGATTTCAGGCGCTTCGGACCTTCGACAATGTCCGGTTCCGACCTTTGAGGCCGATGGATGCCCTCCTCCGTCACGGGGGAGGACGTGCTGAAGTTGAGAGAGGCCAGGTTTTTGACCGGCGAAATCTCGCATAGGCTGCCTGCTCAAGGGCAGGTCATTCCCACTCCCAAACCCGGTGAGAGTGTGGTGTTCATGTCTCACTTCCTTCGGGGGCTAGGCTTCCCGACGGATCCCTTTGTGAGGGGGCTCATGTATTATTATGGGCTGGAATTTCCCGACTTAGCCCCGGAGTCCATCCTCCATATTTCCTCATTCATCGTCGTGTGTGAAGCCTTCCTCCGTATCACTCCTCACTTCGGACTATGGCTCAAGACCTTCAAAGTAGAGCTGAAGATGATCGAGGGATGGCACGGGGAGTGCGGAGGTGCTTTTATAAGCAAGAATGCTGGTACTCCATGGCCCGAGGGCTCTTTTCAAGAGGAGTCCAGCTTATGGCAACGAGAGTGGTTTTATATTACCGCTCCCAGGGCCCCCAAGTGGGTGGCGCTACCTGCCTTTCGCTCGGGTCCCCCGCCACGACTGGCGTCATGGGTCAATACGGGGCTGGACTGGGGGCTAGCAAAGGACGTGCCCCTGTTGCAGGGCCACATCCGAGATCTCCTAGAAAGAGACATCAGTCTCGTCGTGGTGACGCAGGTTATGTTAATTCGCCGAGTTCTGCCCTGCAAACGTCGCCCCCTCCCCCTGTGGGAGTTCAACCCGGAAAGACCACGAGTTCTCCAGCATTTTCTTGGCATGACGCCCGTGGAGATGTACAAATTGTTCTTCGGACCATAGGTAGTGTGTCCAGATTCTACGGAGGAGGCAAGTCTGAGCTGCAATCTTCCGGATACTCAAGTAAGTAGCCTTGTGACCGGACTCGCTATCCGTATATTTATCATGAAATTGCCCCTAAAAGAACTGTCCTTTAAATATGACTGGATAACAAAAGCAAAGCTAATCAGGTGTCCGCCCCCCCTCCCCGAGACCATGCCAGGTCCCATGCTAGTCAGGATGTTGGAGGTTGTGCCTTCAAAGGGAAGCGAGGGAGGGGACAAGGAAGCTACAGCCTCCTCAAAGGAGGTTGTCCGGAAGGGAGGAACCGAAAATTCCTCTCCTCAGGGGAAGAAGAGGACCGCCTCTGATGACCCGGAGACCATGGCCTTAAAGCGGGGGAAGAAATCTTCGCCAGAGGGTCCTGTGCTGGGGGATACTTCGGCCGAATTATGCCCTTAAGGGGATCAGCCCTCCACCGAGCCGTAAGTAGAGAAGAGTTTTCTTTTTAAGAAACGAGAGAAATCCCTGCTTTATATCTGAGAAAAGTAATCAAAAATTTACCTTATAGCTCGGACCTTAGCCCTTCTCAGCAGAGCTCGTCTTCGGGGGATCTTCTTCCGGAGATGATGGAGAGCGGAATGCCTCCCCCTGCTGTACCGCCTTGCGAGGCGGGCGACCCTGAGGTATCGTCGCAGAGGGTTTCTCCGAATCCGGCGGGGCCGGAAGGTAGTCATATGGCCCCCCAAAGCCCTCTGCGTCCGGCCTTCGAAAAGGGCCATCGGACGAGTCCGGCGCTGTCTGGTGCGCGGTCGAAGGAGCTGAAGGATCTACTAGGGCGAGCATCTATCTCAGAGGAGCACCGTGCATTGATGGGTACGGTGATTGAGAGGATTTCATCCATGGAGAGCGGATTGCACGAGGCCGTCAGGAGTTTACTGACAGGTTTTGAGGTACGCGAAATAATGTACCCTTTTTGGACAGTTGTGCACAAATAAGATGCACCCTGTGTAGATAATAGCCCCTGAGACTCTGTGTGTTGTCAAAAGTGACGGCGCACAAAGGATCATAATCCCAGGTCTAATATGCCGCCTTTATACGTAGGTGGCGAAGTGTCCGGTGGCCAGCCGGACTGATGGATTTGCCGAGCTAAAGCGGCAACTTGACGTGGCAGATGCCGACATCGCGCTTGTCAACAAGCGGCTTGATGAGGCACAAGGTATGTAATTCCTTCGGCGGCGCCTGTTAAGAGGAGCTTTATGCCAGTATCTTACAATGTGTGCGCTTGATGCAGATGGTGCTGCTGCCATGGAGAATCTTCGGGTGGAACTTGCCCGAGCCAAGGAGCAAGCCAGGAAAAGTGATGCGGCTGCCGGAAAGGCAATTGAAGAGCTGAAAGCCGAACATGCTGCTCACTGCCGAAGCAAGAAGGAAATGGCCGAGATGGCCGTGAGGCTGAAGAACGCTGCTGACCGTTGCAAGCTTCTTGAAAAGGAAGATCGGGCGGAACAGACGGACCTGAAGAAGGTCGTTGCCAATGCCAAGGATGCTCGCTCTGCGATGAGAGCTATGAAGGAAGAGCTGCGTCAGGCCGGAGAGATCGCAGCTGGAAAGCCCTTTATGCTGCGGAGGAAGTTCTGTGATCCTAAACATGTTCCGTTAGACCAGATGTGGAGTACGGCGGACACCTATCTGGATTTAGCAGCGAGTGCCGCAGATGCGGCCGAACACTTCCGAGATCAAGAAGATCGCGAAGTGGAAAAGGTCTTCTGGTCAAAGTTCCACAATCCAGAGCGTCCACTGTCATTAGCCGATCGTTTGGCCGAATGGGCCAAGCTAAATAGGTTGTCCAGACTCGCCATGACGCATGTCATGAGTCATCTGTGGCCAGAGAGGCCAGAGCCGAATAGTTATTTCAACTTGGTGCAGCAGTTCCTTGGTGCGGCGCCGCATATCAATGCGATGAAGAGGTCAGCGTGCATTGAGGGTGCGCAGATGGCTCTTGCCCGTGTCAAGACATACTCGGCGGAAATGGAAGCCACCGCTGTTGCATCCCCAGACTCAGATGGAAGCCGAGTACCTGCCGAGCGCTATTTTCAGGAAGTTCTGCAAGGCGCTCATTTAATAGAGACACAGTGCTCGAAGGATACTATATTCGAATAGCATGTATTATTGTAAAACAATATTTTGATAAATTGTAGAAGCTTTTTATACTTGTGCCTGCAAGTATTGGAATACCTCATGTGCGGCCGTTTAACATACACATATATATAATCTGAAAGATGGCAGTCATCGGCTTCAGCCCCCACGCACATAATGCGGGGGTGTTCACAGAAGGCGCATTTTCACACTTGATCCAACGTCTTGGTCCTACAAAGGAGGTGATAGCGCAGCGAACTAGGCAATCGGACTATGATGCTTTATCACTTTCACTTAGCCATAGGAGTTTGACATTGAGGCTACTTATATAGCCCCTGGTGGCGCCTGCGCTCGCCCGAACTCAGGGCGCGTATGTGCCTAGCCGGGAAATGGCCCTTCATTAATGCGGAGGAATCCTAAATATTCTGGTATGTCATCGAGTGGTTGACCAGTCTCACGCTATATCATGATAGTCAGTTTTCGGCTTTCTCTACTGAGGTGCTCGCCTGGCCAAACCGGGGCACAATCGCAGTAGTTCTCCTGGTACCGCCTTAGCCGATAGAGCGGAACGTAAGGCAGCAAAAGACAGGAGCCGGGCAGACCCAACATTTGACCAAAGACATGATTCGTATCTAATGCATATAAGGCCAAACTCGCGGCGCCGAACACTCCCTAAGGTATTCGGTCTTTATGAGGGCGGGCGCGATAACGCCCTTAGTAATAAGCCCCTACTGTCGAGGTACGCGCAAAAATCTGACGTGGCCACATGCCAAAATGCCAGCCTCCTCCTAGGTTATACCAAGAAACCAGGGGATGTGTATCAACAAGAGACAGTAAAAAAGGTTTACGCAGGGTCTTAATCTGAAAAGAATCCTTGGA
This sequence comes from Triticum urartu, assembly GCF_003073215.2. Classification (NCBI taxonomy): domain Eukaryota; kingdom Viridiplantae; phylum Streptophyta; class Magnoliopsida; order Poales; family Poaceae; genus Triticum; species Triticum urartu. The sequence goes on along the minus strand of NC_053022.1, from coordinate 445,547,620 downwards.
ACGGGTCCCTGCTGCACATCTGCGCCTGTGTCTCCGTTGTGCCGTATCCTGGATGGGCGTAGCACGGTGTTCATCTGTAAAAGAGAGGAACTTAGTTAAAGAAATATCGTGCCAAACATGAGTTATACTAAATAAACAAAGTATAAATCGAAATGGGTAAAACTGAGCTTTATTGTCTCTTGTTTTATATGCGCGGAGCCCCTAGTATAGGGGTATATGGCTATTAAGCCTTTATCAATTGTATGTTTATGCCGGACTCATCTAGCCGTGTCCGTGGTCTTGACGACATGTTTAGATGCTTTGGCTGGTGAAGCCGCTTTACTGTGGGGCAGTCAAGGCAGCCGCACTATTTTCCGCATGGGAGGAACACTCAATGTTTTCCCTTTAATGAGATGATGCCTCGTGGACCGGGCATCTTAAGCGTAAGAGATGCATAATGCGGTATTGCGTTAAAGCGGGCGAAAGCTTCGCGTCCCAGCAGTGCTTGATAGCTACTTGAGAATGGGGCGATGTGGAAAGTTAGCTGTTCGCAACGGAAGTTATCGGGAGAGCCGAACATAACTTCTAGTCGGAGAGAACCCATGCAACGGGCATCCGGGCCTGGCGTTACCCCTTGAAAGGAGGTTTTGCTATGGCGAATTTTTGTTGGGTCTATCCCCATGTTGCGGATTGTGTCCTGGTATAACAGGTTTAGACCACTGCCGCCGTCCATCAGGACATTTGTAAAATGGAGTCCGCCGATTATTGGATCTAATACCAAGGCAGTCCAGCCTGCGTTCTGGATACTTCTAGAGTAATCCTGATGGTCGAAGGTGATCGGTTTTAACAACCATTGGCGAGACTCCTTTGGGATAGGCCGTATGGCGCGTATCTCTGGTGGCGCCGTTCTGTTCATCACGTGAAGTAAGTGTACTGTTTTGACTTCTTGTGGGAAATCCTTTTGTTTTCTGGTGCTCTGCTTGTGGGGTTCGTCGTCGTCCTCACTTGGTATGTCGAGCCCCTTGTGTTCGGCGTTGAGTTTGCCGGCTTGCTTGAAAACTCAACAATCTCTGTGGGTATGGTTCGCAGGCTTCCCGGCGTTGAGTCTGTCCAAGATTTTGTTTAAGTTGGATAGCTCGTCCCTGTTATCCTTGAGGGGCGGCTTTCTCTGATTCTGCCGCGAGCTTTTGATTCCGGCGTTGACCGCCGTGCTCTTTGGGCTGTTTCCCTTATTTCGGCGCTGGTCCTTGCTGCGTCAGGGTTTTCCGTTTCCATCCCTAACTTCGAATGTACTTGGGTCGCTGGTGCTACATCTTGCCAACCATCTATCCTCTCCTTCGCAAAAGCGGGTCATGAGGCTTGTTAATGCGGCCATTGTTCTTGGCTTTTCTTGGCCGAGGTGTCTGGCGAGCCATTCGTCTCGAACATTGTGCTTAAATGCTGCTAGGGCTTCAGCGTCCGGACTGTCGACTATCTGATTCTTTTTAGTAAGAAATCTATTCCAGAATTTCCGGGCTGACTCTCCGGGCTGTTGAGTTATGTGACTGAGATCGTCTGCATTCGGAGGGCGTACATAGGTCCCCTGAAAATTTGCCCGGAAAGCATCCTCAAGCTCTTCCCAGCTTCCAATGGTGTTTTCGGGAAGGCTTTTCAGCCAATGCTGGGCTGGCCCTTTAAGCTTGAGGGGTAAGTATTTTATGGCGTGGAGGTCATCTCCTCTGGCCATGTGTATGTGGAGGATATAATCCTCGATCCAGACCCAGGGTCTGTTTTTCTGTCATACGCCTCTATGTTTACGGGCTTGAATCCCGCTGGAAATTCATGGTCCAGCACCTCATCGGTGAAACATAGGGGGTGTGCGGCACCCCTGTATTTGGGTGTGCCATGATGTTTAGATATTTGTTGTGTTGCATTGCTTACTAGAGCTTGCTTTCTTGGCCTGTATATAGATCTGGTTGGGCCGTCTTTTTGATGCGGATCCTTTAGTGGATCGCGTGCCGGCTTGTGTGCGGTGCCGCTTCCCGCTCCATGCTGGCCATGTGGTCGTCCATCTGACCGGATGGCTTTCCTATTTTTTGACTGCGGGGGCTCTAAGGCCTCCTTGTCAAATTCAGGCAGTAGCTTTCGCTTTGGATAGCTTTTTGTGCGGCGACTGCCGGCATATTTGTGTGCGGTGTTGCATACTTTGCTCCATCTGATTCTGAGTGCATCTTCCGCAGTTTTGAGCTTCCGCTTCTGCTTTTTCAGGCTATGCGCAGTGGCGACGAGCCTTTTGTGGAGGTTCTTCTGCTCCATGAGTTTATCCGGCGTAAGGTCGTCCGGACTGTTGTTTTTGCCGGGGACGGGGTGTTCGGTTTGTTTATCCAAGTTGCCCTGTTCGGACGCTTGCTCGAAGGCATGTTCGTCGTCCGCCGACTCGTGCTGCTCTATGGCTGGGTCTATATGGCTGCTGTCTCTGTCGAGGCGGGGCTTGGAGCGGCGCTTACATCGCCGCTTTGATTTCTTTTTGAGTGAACAATCCCTCATTGCATCCATGTGTTCCTCATCGTCGCTTCCTTTGGGTGTGTCCACCATGTATACATCATGAGATGAGGTGGCTGTCCAGTGCCTTATAGGCGTTGGTTCATGTTCATCTCCTACATCATCGTCCATACCATCGATGTCTTCGGAGTCGAAGTTGAGCACGTCGTTTAAATTATCGACAGTGGCTACGAAGTGGGTGGTGGGTGGGCTTTGAATTTCTTCATCATCCGCATCCCAACCTCGTTGACCATAGTCCGGCCAGGGCTCTCCTGATAAAGAGAGAGACTTTAGTGAATCCAGAATATCGCCGAAGGGAGAGTGCTGAAAGATGTCCGCGGCGGTGAACTCCATGATCGGCGCCCAATCGGGTTCGATCGGTCGGGGCGCAGAGGGCTCGGAGTCTGGAGAGGAGTCCGGCTCCTTGGAGTCACGGGCTTCGCAGAGAATAGGGCTGGTGTTCAGCTCGATCGCCGTAGAGATGGTGTCTAACCACCCATCCTCGATTGATGTGATCGGCTCCGAGCTAGGGGTCGGAGCGGACACAGGTGCGGCCTCCAGGGCACTGTTCGGCGGCAGAGCTAAATCATGCCCATTGTGACAGTGCGGCACGCTCGGCTGTGGCCCGAATCCGTCGAAGATCAAGTCTCCGCGGATGTCGGCCGTGTAGTTCAAGCTTCCAAATCTGACCTGATGGCCAGGGGCGTAGCTTTCGACCTGCTCTAGATGACCAAGCGAATTGGCCCGCAGTGCAAAGCCGCCGAATACGAAGATCTGTTCGAGGAGAAAAGTCTCACCCTGGATCGCATCGCGGTTGATGATCGGAGAAGCCATCAGGCCTAAAAGTGACGACACAGAGGAACTCTCAATGAAAGCACCAATGTCGTTGTCAAAACCGGCGGATCTCGTGTAGGGGGTCCCGAACTGTGCGTCTAGGCCGGATGGTAACAGGAGGCAGGGGACATGATGTTTTACCCAGGTTCGGGCCCTCTTGATGGAGGTAAAACCCTACGTCCTGCTTGATTGATATTGATGATATGGGTAGTACAAGAGTAGATCTACCACGAGATCGGAGAGGCTAAACCCTAGAAGCTAGCCTATGGTATGATTGATGTTCGTCCTACGGACTAAAACTCTCCGGTTTATATAGTCACCGGAGAGGGCTAGGGTTACACAGAGTCGGTTACAATGGTAGGAGATCTACATATCCGTATCGTCAAGCTTGCCTTCCACGCCAAGGAAAGTCCCTTCCGGACACGGGACGAAGTCTTCAATCTTGTATCTTCATAGTCCAGGAGTCCGGTCGAAGGTATAGTCCGGCTATCCGGACACCCCCTAATACAGGACTCCCTCACCCGGTCATCCTCGTGAGGCCTGGAGGGGTGTCCTCAGGGGGAGCGACTCCTGATGCTACGTCATCTCCCGAGGCGCTTGTCCTCAACTCACTGGCTGAGGCTTCGCAGGCTCTGGCTTCGTCCGCCGTCATCGACCTGCAGGTCCCGGCGACGATGCTGCCTTCTTCTTCCGCCCCACCGCCAAGTCATGATCCTTCTGCCTCGCCTGACGCCCTAGAGCACGCCCTTTCTATGCTGACCCGGCTGCGGAGTGATCTTCAAGGTGCCCACTGTCGCCTAGTGGTCGGGTGCCTGGAGCTGATCTCGGGCTGGTTGCATTCTGACGCATCCATCCGGGAGGCGCTGAGCCAGGCCATGGCGGCTTCTGAGAAGGACAATCAGGCCGCTGCCCAAGCCATGGCCACCCGCGAGGTGGCCCTGAAGGATGTCGGGGCTGCCCAGGATCGCTGCCGGTCGCTGGAGACTGAGCTGGAGGCCATGGGCAACGAGCGCGCAACCGAGGCTCGAGACTGCAAGGCGGAGGAGGAGAAGATGAAGGCCCGAGAGGACGCTGTCAGAGGTCGCGACACCAAGCTGGAGCGATTGTCAAGGGCACAGGCCACGGAGTGCAGCCGCTTGGAGAAGCTGGAGCAGGAGATGAGGACAGAGAAGGCCGAGCTGGAAGCCAAGGTGAAGGTCCTGGCTGAGGACCGCGTGTCCTTCAGGTCCCTTGAAGAGAAGTCCCGCATGGCGCTACGGGCACTCTATGAGAAGGGCTTGGAGGAGCCGCTGGCGACAGACGACGAGGGCCCCACCCAGCTACATCCTCATCTTGTCGCGGTGCTTGAAGACGTCGTCGACGGGATCGGCCACTTGGTGGAGGGGGAAGCCCGTGCGCTCTCCTCTGCTGCACTGACGCACGTCTTCACCCACCTCCATCTTCGCGATCCCGATGCCGACCTTGACGAGCTACTCGAGCCCATGGATGACGAGCGCTGCGCAGCCGCTGCCGAAGCCGTGAAGAGCCAGGTGGAGGCCTTGCTGAAGAAGTTCCGCGCCTTCGACCCTGCGCCCCCGACTGGCGGCGCCGCCGAACCTGCAACTCCGGCGGGCGGCGCTGGTGAGGGCAAAGTCGCCGTTGGAGGGGCACCTTTTGCAAGTAACGAAAGCATCCAGGGATGACGAGATGGCTTGCTGGCGGCTTATTTTCCTGCTGTGCTTCTGCAATGTGAACCATGCCTCGTGGAGACGTTTAAACTTGTGTTTGGTATTTGAAAAATAGTATATCTTGTAATATTTGTTTGAGATTCCGCAATTTCCTTTCCGTTTTCTTGATGTTCTACGCCGGCAGGGCCCGACCCCACGCATACCTCAACCGCCATTGGGCCGTCCGAATCACCAAGACGGACCAAGGAGTGAGGGGCTACTGTCGGATTTCGGGTTCCGGCAGACCCTTGAGGTTCGAACACTGGGGTGCGCGCGGAGATTTCGCCTTCTACCTACCTGCACCCCTCCGCCTCGCTAAGATCTAAGCTATGGAAAGAACAGCACAAGAGACACAGGGTTTATACTGGTTCGGGCCACCGTTGTGGTGTAATACCCTACTCCAGTGTGTGGTGTGGTGGATTGCCTCTTGGGCTGATGATGATGAGCAATACAAGGAAGAACAGCCTCACGAGGGTCTGTTCTTGGCTGGGGGGATGAGCTTCTAGGAGGAGTTCAGTCACCCTTCTCTCTCTCTCTCTCTCGATTCTCTCTCTGATTTTGATCCCTCTACCCTGTGGGTGGCTAGTCCTATTTATAGGCAAAGGCCCTGGGCCTCTTCCCAAATATTGAGCGGGAAGGGCACCAACAATTGGCCATTTTGAAGGGGAACATCTGGTACACTTATCCTGACTAAAGTTGGTCCTCGCCTGCCAAAGGCTCTGGTGGTGACGCTGGCTTGGGCTCCACAATGACTTCCTTCCTGCCGTTGGGCCGGTCTTGGTCTCGTTGCACCGAAACGGGTGCCTTTGCTTGATGCTCTCGCCTGCGCTTGCTCCCTTTGCACCAAAGAGGAAAGGAGGACACTGCGCGGGCTGGCGCCCGCCTGGCACCCTTGGTCGTCATGGCTTGCATCACGGGCACCTCGTGAGGTACCCCGCCTTGATCTCTCCGCCTCCTTGCGAGCCAGCCTGATGAGGCCGTGCTTGAGGAAGCTCCTTGTCGTCGGCCCCATGAGGCTTGGCCCCTCACGAGGGTCTTGGGTCTGTGTTGATGAAGACGGGCCATGCTGGGCCCCCTTTGAGCCACGCCGCAGGCCGCAGGCAGGCAAGTCTGGGGACCCCCGTTCCCATAACACCGACAGTAGCCCCCGGCCCAAGGCGCGCCCGGACTTGGCCGTGCAGGGAGGCGAAAGGGCAAGGGCGAAGCGCCACAGGCCCTAACAGCCTGCGGCCTTGGGCGCCGCGTGGCGGTTGATTGGGCGTGGGCGGCACTATTCCCCCACGCCCCCCTTATTTTGCGCCATGCTAGGCGGACTCGTAGTTGTACACAGCCGCCCCCCTTTCTGTCGCTCGAGCGGCCTCTGTCCTTCCTCCGCTCAAACTCCAGCTTCTGTTTTCAACCCAATCTCAAACCTTCCCCCCCTTCCCATCTCCATGGCTCCGACGAAGAAGGGAAGAGGGAAGAAACACATGCCTCCGCCTTGCTCGCCACCGTTGGCGGCCCCCGCCGAGGGCTTGGGCAAGGTCAGCTCGGCTCTGGCCACTATCTTCAACAAATGCGGGAGGACGACGGCCTGGCCCGTGTCTCACTTCTGCATCGATAGGATAGTCACTGAGGTCCAGTATTTCGCCGACGCCCTGTGGGCGGGTCTGGTTCCCCCCTTTTCTGATTTCTTCAATGTCGTGCTTTCCCACTATCAGATCCACATGATACATCTGGGTCCTGAATCCATCACCCTTCTTTCGGTCTTCGCCTTTGTTTGCGAGGCAATGATGGGCATCCTTCCTTTGGTTGCCTCGCTGCACCACTTCTTCTCTCTGCGTCTTGTCGACCCTACCCAATGTTGGGCGTGCGTGAGCTTCGTTTCCGCATCTGAGACAGCGGCCTCGGGGATTGACTTCAGGCTCCCTCTGCCCGCGGCTGGGTTCCGCGAGCGGTGGCTGTATGTGGATGCAGGAGTGCCCAGCCCCCTGCTATCGGAGCCAACTTCGCCTGCTGTCCCCAATTCGGGCTGGGGCCAGGAGACGCTTGAGAGCCCCCGGCTCGTCTTCGTCTGGCACCGCTTCGCGTTCTTGAGGTCGCTTGGCGTGACAGCGCCCAAGGTGGTGAAGGAGTTCCAGCTTCGCCGCATTGCTCCTCTCCAACGCCACTCCCGCCGGATGTGGGCCTTCAGCGGGCGTGTTGATCGTATGAAGCTCCAGGAAGAGGACCTGATGCCTGAAGTGCTGAGGACAATGCTCTTGATCCTGACTGGGGACCCCAACCCTGGCAACATCCAGCAGGGAGGGGCCTTGCTGTACCTCTGCTAGAACACGGGCGATTTTGTGAATCAGATGCCTATCTTTGATTGGTGGGGGCCACGCCCCGCCGGCCTCCGGGGGTCTCGCGAGAACCTAGTGACGGTGACTGCACTTCCAGTCGGCCAAGGCGACTCTTCCTCAAGTGGCGGAGCAGGGAGGCATGAGGCGCCAGAGGCCTAGGGGGCTCCCGGCGGGGTGACAGCACCGGGCGATGCTCATGAGGGAGCAGCTCTAGGGGCCCATGCCGCTGAGGCTGAGGGTGGCAAGCAGCTGCCCTCAGCGCCTGCGACTGAGGCCCCTGAGGCTCCAGCCGCTTCTCTTGGCGAGGCGATTGGCAGCGCGCATCAGGCAGGCGCCCCTGACGCGGATCGCCTTGATGCTCCGTCTTCGTCGCAGGTTGATCCCTACGCTCAACTCTTGGGCCGCTTCCGCATGGACTTTGAGGCCCTCCGGAAGAGAAGGGAGGCCCTGGGCGACGATTACCCTTGTCGCCTGCTGAAGCGTAGGAAGTACTTCGCCACTGATGAGTAAGCCTTCTCCTTTCCCAGCTCTAGATCCTTCTGTTGCTTTTACTGATCCTTGCTCCGCAGGCCCCTTCCAGCCGAGCTCGCGGAGATGGCTGAGGTGCCGTCCCCCTTGGCTTCGCCCCCTCCATCGTCCTCAAGCATTCCAAGTAGCAGAGCCCTCGTGGTGAGGGCGATCGGAGAGGCGAACCGTCTCGAGGCGCATCGTGGCCCTGCGCACCTCGCGATCCTCCTTCGCGGGCCTTCTCGTGGCATAGCCAGCCTGCCGTGGACTTCTCGCCTGGTCGTGGAGTGCGATTGGCTGAGGCGCTCCCTGCGCTCTTCATCTGGGGACGGGCTGGCTCCAGGGCGGGATTCTGGCGTGGCGTGCCCGGCCGTCGCGAGGGTGCCAGCCCCCAGCCCCCTGCCAGGAGGGGCAGTGCTGATTCGTGGCCCCCGGCACTTGCTTGGGGCAGATGATGGTGTGGAAGACGTGCTCGAGCGCGCCCGGGAGCGTCGCACTCTTCGTCAAGGATTCCTTCGATGGGCGGCTGACGCGGTGAGCCTGCTTGGTGAGGAGCTCGCTGATGAAGACGCGTGCCTTGAGGCCGAGGGCCTGCGCCTGGCTGCAGAGAGGCGCGAGCTGGAGGGCGCCATCGCCCTTGCGTGCTGTTAGCGCGATCTTGACGATGCAGAGGCCAAGGCGTCGCTGGTGGCCTCTCGGGAGGCCCAATCTTGGGCCGCTGAAGAGGCCCGGGAAGCTGACCGGCGGCGAGAGGCGGCGGAGGAGCGGGCTCGGGAGCTCCTGGCCTGGTGCCACTCACTGGAGGAGCAAGTGGAGCTATGCGAGGCAGCCCTCGCGTCGATGAAGGTGGCCTCTAGCGACCCAGCAAGCTCCAGAAGCGTGAGGAGGCGCTGACGCTGGAAGCCGCCGAACGTACCCGCGAGTACGAGCGTCTGGAGACGAAGGAGCGCTTGGTGACGTAGGCGGAGGATGATGTCGCTGCACGGGAAGCCCGTGTCCTGGAGGAGGTTGGACGTCGGGTGGCGATGGCACGCTTGGACCTCGGGCACGAGTTCGAGGAGAGGCTGGGGCTGATCCGGGCCGAGGCTGAAGGTAGGACTGCTGCCTTGAGGGCCAAGCTGGAGGAAGCGACGCGGCGGGCCGATGCTTTTCGGGCCGCCCTTGAGGTAGCACAAGGGGAGTCAACCACCTCCCAGGCCGAGGTGCTCCTTCTTCGCCAGCGGGTGGAGGAGGCTGAGGTCGTCGTGCGCCAGAATGCGGACGAGATACGTCAGCGGCGGATCCTGGAGCATGAGCACGGCCCCATGCTCACCACACTCCGGGAGAGAGCCAACACAGCCTTGGGCAACATCTGCGAGGCGGCTGTTCGCGAACCGCACGCAGTCAACTATGCCGGCAACCTTCAGTTCTTCACCGACGTGGTGACGCAGCTGGAGGCACGGTCGGTCAGGGCTGACAGGTTGGTGGAGGAGAGGAGCCGCGCCCTGCTCGGGCGTGCCTTTTCTCGTGTTTTCAGCCATCTCCGGAACATGGGTCCCCACTTCGATTTCGACGCCGCCATTGCCCCAGTCCCCCAGGCCGTCCGAGACGACCTGGCGCACTGGGTGGAAGACAATGTGGATGCTCTTGTCAGGGCCTTCGCTTCAGACAACGATGGTGTGAACGTGGTTGCCGACGAGGGCGGTGTGGTGAACGGCCCTGCCGCCGCTGGCGGCGACGCAGACAGCGATGGCGAGTCTAGCGACGCCAGCAACAGTCCGGGTGGTGCTCCTGCGGACGCATTGGGGGATTTATCCGACTGATTGTGCATCGTTCCTGCTTCCTTACCCTGCATGAATGGAACTCAGGTTTTGGCCTGATGGCCGTGAGAGCATTTTGGAGGGGGAGCCCCTCATGTAAAACTTGTGTTCATCGCATTAGTAGATGCTACATTGCCCATGCGCCTATGCCACGTGGTTGGCTGAAGCGACGCGCCGGTCGGCTAGTTTACCTTTGTCCCGTGCGGGCCCTGAGGTAGCCTGTGGGAGGCTGTGGTGTCCTGAGTGTTCCCTGATCGAATCCGTAGGATCTGCAGTAAAAAACCCTCCTGAGAGGACGCGGCGGCGGAAGTCTAGGCTGCGCGCAAGCTGGGCCTGACCCGGCTCGCGAGGGGCTCATGAGGGGAGGTAGCTGAGGCGAAGTGGTGATCAAAACGCGAGAAATTGCTCGAATGAGACTAAGCACCCCTTCCCCGAACACACGCAAATCTCAAATTCCAATCCAACTTAAATCCAGCGGGGGAAAGTGACAACCAAAGGGAAAAGCAATGAAAGCAGACAAAAGGCCGCGTCCGGCACCTAATCTAGTCTTGGACATCTTCTCACCAGCGCGGAGCTAAGTGCTGCCACTGGGTGTGGGAGGGAGCCCCAGGGCCTGAGGCCGGCACCCCTGAGACTCCGGGGCGTGTACAGCCCCACTCATTATTACGTGAGAGTGTCACGGGGCGGCGAGCTTCACAGGCGTATGGCAACCTGCACCTCTCCTGCAGCCCCCTCCGCCCTCCTCCCGAGGGGTAGGAGACTGTGGGAGCGGGGCAGCTGCTCGCTGTGGCAACTTGCACCTCCTACGATCCATGATTAGCGTATGCCTGCTCCTGAGGAATTAGCGGTACCCGATAATCGCTGCCTCCAGCGTGGCCGGTGGGCCGTCCCGCGGCTCCTGGAAGAGCTCAGCTTCTGGCGCCTCGTCCCCCCAGCTTGGGCTGAGGAGCGAGCCTTGTTCGCCCTCGGGAGGGTGCCCTTGGTCCATCATGTGGGGCACGTATTCTTCTGGCGCCGTCATCCCGAAGGCCACGCCATAGTGCTCCGCGTGCCATGCAGCTCTGCTTGACGCGCCCACCGTGGGGTGGTAGCGCGGCTGTCCACTGGGGCCGTGGGTCGCGTCGAGTCCTTCTTCTTCGCGGACCGGGAGCGGGGGCAGCGCCGCCGCCGGTCCGATGCCGACAGCTTTGCTGGCGTTGGAGTAGCCTTGGAGCCCGCGGGCGCACGCGGAGCCCCCGCGCGGGCCGCCCTAGGCTTGAGATGGGAGCTGGGTGCAGAAGGGGTGAGCCCCCGAGGTGGCGAAGCCCAGGAGCTCTGCCACCCGCTCCAGCAGCACGTCGCGGCCGCCCTCGAGCAGCTTGTACTCCAGCAGCTCTCGGGCCACCATGAGCGCGGCCCTCAAGTTCGCCTGCTCTCGACGGGTGTACGGTGTCGTGGTCGCGGCGTGATTGGAGGCCCTTGCTACCGACCGCGCCTGCTGCGGTGTGAGAGCTGTCCAAGCCTGTCCACGTCGCCCGCGGCCCGTAGCGCCCTGCGGACCGCGAGCTACCTGGGGCATGGGGTCGCCCGAGGCGAGCGGCTCTATGCTGGCGCGCCACGCCGCCCAAGGATCTGGATTTCCCTCCTGGTCGCCGGACATGGTGATGACGACGCGACGGGACACGAAGCGGTAGAAGGTGGATTCCGGCGGACCCCTACCTGGCGCGCCAAATGTCGGATTTCGGGTTGCGGCAGACCCTTGAGGTTCGAACACTGGGGTGCGCGCGGAGATTTCGCCTTCTACCTACCTGCACCCCTCCGCCTCGCTAAGATCTAAGCTATGGAAAGAACAGCACAAGAGACACAGGGTTTATACTGGTTCGGGCCACCGTTGTGGTGTAATACCCTACTCCAGTGTGTGGTGTGGTGGATTGCCTCTTGGGCTGATGATGATGAGCAATACAAGGAAGAACAGCCTCGCGAGGGTCTGTTCTTGGCTGGGGGGATGAGCTTCTAGGAGGAGTTCAGTCACCCTTCTCTCTCTCTCTCTCTCGATTCTCTCTCTGATTTCGATCCCTCTACCCTGTGGGTGGCTAGTCCTAATTATAGGCAAAGGCCCTGGGCCTCTTCCCAAATATTGAGCGGGAAGGGCGCCAACAATTGGCCATTTTGAAGGGGAACATCTGGTACACTTATCCTGACTAAAGTTGGTCCTCGCCTGCCAAAGGCTCTGGTGGTGACGCTGGCTTGGGCTCCACAATGACTTCCTTCCTGCCGTTGGGCCGGTCTTTGTCTCATTGCACCGAAACGGATGCCTTTGCTTGATGCTCTCGCCTGCGCTTGCTCCCTTTGCACCAAAGAGGAAAGGAGGACACTGCGCGGGCTGGTGCCCGCCTGGCACCCTTGGTCATCATGGCTTGCGTCACGGGCACCTCGTGAGGTACCCCGCCTCCTCGCGAGCCAGCCTGATGAGGCCGTGCCTGAGGAAGCTCCGTGTCGTCCGCCCCGCGAGGCTTGGCCCCTCGCGAGGGTCTTGGGTCTGTGTTGATATAGACGGGCCGTGCTGGGCCCCCTTTGAGCCACGCCACAGGCCGCAGGCAGGCAAGTCTGGGGACCCCCATTCCCAGAACGCCGACAACTACGTGGCCAGTTAGGTTCCTGAGTCGCGATGCTCAGGAATCCTGCTTGACGCGCAAACAGCTTGCGGAAAGGAGGTGCGTAAGTAGGCCTAGTGTTCTATGTCGGTAGGGCCCGACCCCGCGCATACCTCAGCCACCATTGGGTCGTCTGGATCACCAGGACGGACCAAGGAGTGAGGGGCTAAGTGGCCAGTTAGGCTCCTGAGTCGCGATGCTTAGGAGTCCCCCTTGACGCTCAAACAGCCTTCATACTTATCCTCGCCGAGGTCCCGCTCGGGAGTGGTGCGCGACGACCAGGTCCAAGGGACCTCGCAGGGCGGTGTATGCTAGGCAGGACCTGAGCGTAGCCCCCGTGCCCAGCTGTCGGTGTCAAAACCGGCCGATCTCAGGTAGGGGGTCCCAAACTGTGCGTCTAAGGCGGATGGTAACAGGAGGCGGGGGACACGATGTTTAGCCAGGTTTGGGCCCTCTCGATGGAGGTAATACCCTACGTCCTGCTTGATTGATCTTGATGATATGAGTATTACAAGAGTTGATCTACCATGAGATCGTAGAGGCTAAACCCTAGAAGCTAGCCTATGGTATGATTGTATGTTGTCCTACGGACTAAACCCTCCGGTTTATATAGACACCGGAGGGGGCTAGGGTTACACAGAGCCGGTTAAAAGGAAGAAGATCTACATATCTGTATTGCCAAGCTTGCCTTCCACGCCAAGGAGAGTCCCATCCGGACACGGGACGAAGTCTTCAATCTTGTATCTTCATAGTCCAACAGTCCGGCCAAAGGATATAGTTCGGCTGTTCGAAGACCCCCTAATCCAGGACTCCCTTAGTAGCCCCTGAAGCAGGCTTCAATGACGATGAGTCCGGCGCGCAGTTTTGTCTTCGGCATTGCAAGGCGGGTTCTTCCTCCGAATACTCCATAGAAGATTTTGAACACAAGGATAGTGTCCGGCTCTGCAAAACAAGTTCCACATACCACTGTAGAGAGAATAATATTTCCACAAATCTAATCTGCTGACACGTTTTGCAACATGACATCATGCCATGTCCCGGTCATTATTCGAACCATTTTTCTCAACCAGCACTGCACATATCGCGAGGCAGTTTTCTTGACACGTCTTGTCGAAGCAGAGATCGTGTCCCCTTATCACGGGATTCTCATCAATACGGGTATGGGTAACCCAACCGCGCCATCAATTATGGCGTTCGGGGAATAAGCGATTTTACCAGGTAAGTGGGGAGGCGCATCGCCTCTTCCGCCCTTATAAAGGGACAAAGATTCACCCTTTTTACCCACGCCTTATTCCTCCTTGCTTATCCATTCTCACACACTCAAGCTCTAGTGCCCAAGTTCGCGTCTTTCTCCTCAAACCACTCCAAGCATGTCCGGAGCGGAGGAGAACCTCACAAAGCTACGGGAAGCTGGATATCTGGCCGCGGATATCCCGCACCAGCTGCCAGATGCGGGGCAGATCATCCCTACGCCCGAACCCCATGAGAGGGTAGTTTTCCTTACCCACTTTGTCCGCGGACTGGGATTTCCCCTTCACCCATTTCTCCGCAGGCTCATGTTCTACTACAGGCTAGATTTTCATGATCTGGCCCCCAATTTCATCCTCAACATCTTGGCGTTTATCGTCGTGTGCGAGGCCTTCCTCCGCATCAGGCCCCACTTCGGCCTGTGGCTGAAGACCTTCAATATTAAACCAAAGGTGGTGGTCGGCCAGCAAGCAGAGCGCGGAGGCGCCATGGTGGGAAAAATGCCTAACGTCACCTGGCTCGAAGGCTCCTATGTGGAGACCATAAAGGGGTGGCAATCGGGGTGGTTCTACATCATCGAGCCGCACGACACCAACTGGGTGGCAGCCCCCAAATTTCGATCCGGAATCCCCACGCGGCTCACTTCCTGGAAAGAGAAGGGCCTGTCCTGGGGTTCTCCAGTAGAGCTGATCGGACTCCAGACTGGCATCATGAACATGATGAGTAAGAAAATCAAGCTCGTCAACGTATTCCAGGTCATGCTCTTCCGCCGGATCCTCCCATGTCAACGACGGTCATTCAATTTGTGGGAGTTCAACCCGGCCAAGCACAAGACGCTGCGAGAGCTCTTCGACATGACGCACAAGGACGTCTGGAAGGTGCTGTTCAAGGGCGCCTAGGTACCTCCTCCCCTTACCGAGGACCGCGGACTCAGCGCAAAGCGCCATGCTAATCCGGTAAGTTTTTATATCTCACAGGATATTTATTTGCCCCAGTTTAATCATGTGCGGAATCTAAGCTTCCATGCCACTAATAGGACTGGGTAGAGACAGCGGAGCAGATCGATTACCCAGCCCCCCTGCCTGAAAATCCTGCAGATGCTCTCCTAACGGAGATGCTGGCTCCGGCGCCTTACGAGGTGCTAGTGAAGAAGGCCAAGAAGAAGGCCACGGGGACCCGAAAGGGTCTCCGGCGCAAGGTTATATCGGACTCATCGTCCGATAACTCCAAAGCGCACTCCTCCCACGAAAACGAGGAGGAGGAAGAGAAAAGTTCTCCCCCCAGTCGGGGGAGACAAGAAAAGGAAGGCCGCCACAACCGCGGAGGCCGAAGGGTCCAAGAAGGGAAGGACCCTCCTTCCGGACTGCTCCACGACGGCCGCCTATAGCGACGACGAGTGGTTACCCAGGGACAAGCCCCTGGTGAAGTCATAAGTATCTGGATACCATAGTAATTATTGGTATGTTTTATTACACTGCTTCTTACGTCGAATATGATTATGCAGTCCGTCCCGAGCCCGTCTCGACATATCTTCGTCGGACGGTTCTTTGGACTCGTCGGATATGAATAGCGATTCACTTCCGACCGCCTCCACCCCTTGCCCTACGGACTACGTCGAGGTGTTGTCTCAGAAGGCACCGAGCCGAGGGGAGGTAGTCCTGGGGGCGCCTCGAGGTGACCTTCTGGACCCTGGGCGCAAAGGGAGCAAGACTCCCACGGGCTCCAAGTTCGGCCCCCAGCCGAACACTGCGCCGAAACCTTTGGTGGTTCCGGACTCTGGCAGGCGATCCCCCGTTAAGGGGGGCAAGCCGCCCGTGCTGGTGGCCTTTGTCCATCCAAGGGCACTGGACAAATTGTTGGAAGCGCTTCACGGCGCTTCCATCGACGAAGAGCACCACACTATCATGAGTGCGATGATCGAGAAAGTTCAGTCCGCCAAAAATGGACTAACCGAAGCTTGTGCCAGCCTCCTAACAGGCTTTCAGGTAAGCAATCAAAATATAGGAAAATGTTACCACATAGATAGTAGCCCCTGATGCTCTGTTTGGCGTTCGCGAAGAAAGGCCGAATAGAGGATCACATAATGACTCAGGAGTCTAATCAGAATATGTCTATGTGCATATGAAGGCTTCACTGCTGGCCACTGCCGCACGTACTGCGGAAGTCGCTGCACTGAAGCAGGACCTTGAGCGGTCCGAGGACGAGCTCGACCTTACCAAGAGGCAGCTCGAGGAGAGCAAAGGTAAGCAATACCTTGTCTACATATTAAAAGGAAATTCGGTTGTAAAGTAATAGGATCATCATGAATTTGCCAGGGGCCACGACCGAGGTGGCGACCCTGAAGAAGGCGATGTCCGAGGCCGAAGACAAAGCGGCCAAGGAGCGCATTCAGCGGGAAAAGCAAGAAGCCTGGGTAGGCGAGGTGCAGCAAGAGCTCGAGGCTCTCGCCAAAAAACATGAGTCCTTGGAGCTTGACTCTAAGACGCGAAAGTCCGAGCTTGTGAAGGCGCTCGAAAGTGCACGGAGCGCCAATGCTGAAGCCCACAAGGCCCTCTAGGAGATTGATGCGGTGAAGAAGATAGCAGCGGGTAAGGCATTCATTATGCAAAGCAAGCATGTGAAGGAAACTTTCATTTTACTTAACCGAGTTCGGAGCTCTCCAGGAGCGTTACTGGATGCCGCGGAGTTTTACCGAGCTGAGGAGGGAAGCTCGACAGAAAAGTTGTTCTGGTCTCAGTATACTGGGATCGAACACCCAATGCCCTTAAGCGACCAGCTGAAGCAATTGGTCGAGCTTCACAAGGCGGCCGAACATGCCATGAAGGGTCTTATAGTCCGGATGTGGCCTGGCGATCCCCTGCCTAGCATCTACTTCGATCTGGTGAGGCGGCTTGTGGATGCCTGCCCACGGCTTGAAGTCATAAAGCGGTTTGTCTGCATCGAGGGTGCGCGCAGGGCTTTTGCCCGGTCGAAGGTGCACTGGGTGAAGCTGGACGCCGTAAAGCTGGTGAAGGAGGGGCCGCCGGAGGGCAAGGAGCATCGCTGCCCCGAAATGTATTATGACAGTGCCCCGAAGGGTTCCCGCCTTGTGGCGGAGGAATGTACTAGAGATGTAATTTTTGAATGAAAATGCTCATGTGATCATGTAATGTGAAACGAGTTCATTTGCGCTATGCAACGCTTTTTGAATTTAAAATATTACCTTCTGTGCGGCCGTTTATAAAATCAGAGAGTTAGCCAGTCGTTGGCTTCTGCCCCCATGTAACTAGTACTGGGGTGTTCGGGATAAACCTGAGCACTCTTTATCCCAATTTTGGGTCCTTTGAGGGAGGTGTTCAACACAACGAACCAGGCAATCGGACTATAAGGCTTTATCACTCTCACTTAGCCATAGAAGTCTACAATTTTAAATTTTAGCGAAGCCCCTAGTATTCGGAAGGCCGAATTTGGGGCGCTATATATGCCTAAGTCGGGCAAGGCCGACTCCTCGCCTGAACCGGAAAAAGTCTTTAAGGACTTGAGACCTCTCGAACAGCGACCAGCTCTCGCCTTATCATGACAGTCAGTTTTCCGCTTTCTCTACTGAGGTGCTCGTCCGGAAGAACTGGGACACGATCGCAGTAGTTCTCCTAGCGCTACCTTAGCCGATATAGAGGAACGTAAGGTACCAAAACATGGGAGCCGGGCAAACCCAACTATTGACCCAAGACATGATTCGGAGCTGATGCATATAATGCTATTAGTTCGGGGTGCCGCACTGTCGAAAGTGTTCGGACTTCTCACGCCGTATTATGAGGTAAACGAAAGCCCCTAGCGTAATGATCGTACCAGAATGTACGGGTGCAAGTTGTCGTAAATGAACATATAAGAAAAAGGGGATGGATAATGCAATAATAGACTGATGCTATGCATTGTTATTTAAATAATACGTCGAAGCGTACTGATACAAGTAGTGCAATAAGAAAAAAATAGGACTATTTCACATGTCCTATCCAAGGGCAAGCTGCCTATGGGTAATAAAAAGCAGGTATATCAATTGTTAGTAGAGACCACCTGGGGGTTCCCTTGTACGTCTTAGCTTCTTGCCTCCTTGGGTGTTCCTTCCCGTAATGCGTCCGGCAATCCTACTGCCGGAAAGGGCTTCCAGCGAGTAAGGTCCTAAAAGAGAAAAAATGATAAAGGTGTGCAGCCCCTAGGGTGGTTAAGCCGCATTGTGGGACGTGCCCTGATCGTGCCCCCGCCTATGCCCATGGTATTTTCAGTGCGTAATTATGTACACGCGACACGGATTTTGTCGCTTGACTGGGACTGGGACAGGGGCCAAATTGCTGGGCGAGCTCTGAACGTGCCAGGCGATCCTGTTGTAGGTTACTCCGGACTCGGTTGACGTTGTCCGGGTGCTGTATCGCCGAATTGGCGGTTTTCCTTAAAAGGCTACTTTGTGCTTTTGCTGTGAGGGCCGCAGTATGCTCTTCCGTGCGGACCGAGCGTTCTGTGTTTCCATTGACTGTTATGACCCCCTAGGTCCTGGCATCTTGAGCTTGAGGTATGCGTAATGCGCTACCGCATTGAATTTTGCAAATGCGGTTGGCCCGAGCCGTGCGTGATAGCCACTATGGAACGGGACGATATCGAAGATTAACTTCTCGCTTCGGAAGTTCTCCGGAGCTCCAAATACCACTTCCAGTGTGATTGAGCCCATGCAATGGGCCTCTACACCTAGGATGACGCCCTTAAAGGTGGTTTTGGTGGGTTTGATCCTCGAGGGATCTATACCCATTTTGCGCACTGTATCCTGATAGAGCAGGTTCAGGCTGCTGCCGCCGTCCATAAGGACTCGAGTGAGGTGAAATCCATCGATGATGGGGTCTAGGACCAATGCGGCGGATCCGCCATGACGGATACTAGTGGGGTGGTCCCTGCGATCGAAGGTGATCGGACAAGAGGACCATGGGTTGAACTTTGGGGCGACGGGCTCCATCGCATGGACGTCCCTTAGTGCACACTTCCGTTCCCTCTTGGGAATGTGGGTTGCGTATATCATGTTCACCGTCTTCACTTGTGGGGGGAACCTCTTCTGTCCTCCCGTGTTCGGCGGCCGGGGCTCCTTCTCGTCATCACTATGCAGCCCCTTGTCCTTGTTTTCGGCATTCAACTTGCCGGCCTGCTTGAACACCCAGCATTCTCTGTTGGTGTGATTGGCTGGCTTATCAGGGGTGCCGTGTATTTGACACGAGCGATCAAGTATGCGATCGAAACTGGACGGGCCCGGAGTACTTCTTTTAAATGGCTTTTTCTGCTGACCGGATCTAGAGCCTCTGAATCCGGCATTGACTGCCGTATCATCAGTGTTATCGCCGTTGTTGCGGCGCTTGTGTCTGTTACGACGTGGTCTGCCATTGGCATCTTTGGTATCCGAAGTGCCCGGATTCCTTGATGTGTTGTTGCTGCGAGCCAGCCAGCTATCCTCGCCCGCGCAAAAGCGGGTCATGAGTGTCGTGAGGGCTGCCATAGACTTCGGCTTCTCCTGACTGAGGTGCCGGGCGAGCCACTCGTCACAGATGTTATGCTTGAATGCCGCTAAGGCCTCTGCATCGGGACACTCGACGATTTGGTTTTTCTTAGTTAGGAACCGTGTCCAGAATTGCCTGGCCGATTCCCCTGGCTGCCGGGTTATATGGCTCAAGTCATCAGCATCCAGTGGTCGCACATAAGTGCCCTGGAAGTTGTCAAGGAATGCGTCTTCCAAATCCTCCCAACTGCTGACGGAGTCTGCTGGCAACCTATTCAGCCAATGCCGAGCTGGTCCTTTGAGTTTTAGTGGGAGGTACTTGATGGCATGCAGATCATCACCGCGAGCCATGTGGATGTGGAGGAGGAAATCCTCAATCCATACAGCGGGATCTATTGTACCGTCATACGATTCGATATTTACGGGTTTAAAACCCTCCGGGAATTCGTGATCCATAACTTCATCAGTGAAGCATAGGGGGTGTGTGGCGCCTCTGTGCTAGGCTATATCATGACGCAGTTCATATGAGTCTTGTCTGCTGTATTCGGCCCGGCCGGATTTACCTTCAGTGTATCTGGCGTGACGGTCATCGTCCCGCGTTGGCGCGCACCCCCATGACCCGTATATGGACCTTGCATGTTTTGCCCTCCTTTCCAATACGTCTCGCAGGTCCCGTGTGTTTCCTCGGGCCTTGGTATTTTTGTTTGAGTGGCGGCGGGGTACAGGCTGAACTTCAGGCTGAAATGCCTCTCTGGCTCGGCCATGAGGTGGCCGGTCAGTCACACCGTACACTGGTGATGTAGGTTTCAATGCTTCCTCCTCGAGTCGGGGTAGCAACCTGCGCTTTGGGTAACTCTTGGAGGGGTGCTCGAGTTCGTATTCCTCGGCCGTAAGGACTTCGGTCCATCTGTCTGTTAGCAAATCTTGATCAGCTCGATGCTGTTGTTGCTTTTTCTTCAAGCTATTTGCTGTGGCTATAAGCCGGAGCTTGAAGCGCTCCTGCTCAACGGGATCCTCAGGCACGGTAAATTCTTCATCGCCAAGGCTCACCTCGTCTCCGGAAAGAAGCATGTAATTGTCCTCCTCCGATTCTCTATCTACTTCCCGCTCTGGAGGGCTAGCTTGTTCACCCTCCCGCTCTAAATCGTGCTGGAGGGGATTGTTGTCGTCTTCGGCACTACCCGGAGTGTTATTGTCTCTTGTGTCGGTATCACTACTTTTGCTATGGCGGGACTTAGAGCGGCGCCGCTGACGTCAGCGCTTGGATTGCTTCTTGGAGGGGTCATCCCCCGCTGTCTCGTCGCCATTGCCTTCTTTGGGGTGTCCACCATGTATATATCATATGATGAGGTGGCGGTCCAGCGCCCCGTGGGCGGTGGTTCCTGTTCGTCTCCTGCATCGTCGTCCATACCGTCGATGTCTTCAGAGTCGAAGTCGAGCATGTCGGTTAAATCATCGATAGTGGCCACTAAGTGGGTGGTGGGTGGGGAGCGAATTTCTTCGTCGTCCGCATCCCATTTTAGCCGGACATAGTTCGGCCAAGGTTCTCCTGACAAGGAGAGAGACCTTAATGAATTTAGCATGTCACGGAAAGTTGAGTGCTGAAAGATATCCGCGGGGGTGAACTCCATGATTGGCGCCCAATCGGATTCGATAGGCACGGACGCAGGCGGCTCGGAGTCCGTGGCCGGAGACAAATCCAGTGGTTCGGCAACTCGGCTATAGTAAGGGGTGAAGTCAGTATCCGGCTCTATCGCCACTGAGAGTGCGGCCTCCATGGCGGGGTCTATCCACCCGTCCTCGGATGGCACAATTGGTTCCAGATTGAAGGCCGGAGTAGTTGCAGGTGTGATCTCCTGAACACTGTCCGACGGCAGAGCTAAATCATGCTCGTCGTGATCGTGTGGCGCACCTGACATGGGCTTGAATCCGTCGAAGATAAAGTCTCCGCGGATGTCGGCAGTGTAGTTTAAATTTCCAAACCTGACCTGATGGCCAGGGGCGTAGCTCTCGATCTGCTCCAGATGGCCAAGCGAGTTGGCCCGCAGTGCGAAGCCGCCGAATACAAAGATCTGTCCGGGGAGGAAAACCTTGCCCAGGACCGCATCGTTATCGATGATCGAAGGCGCCATCAAGCCTTATGGTGAGGGCACAAGGGAACTCTCAATGAAAGCACCAATGTCGGTGTCAAAACCGGCGGATCTCAGGTAGGGGGTCCCGAACTGTGCGTCTAAGGCGGATGGTAACAGGAGGCAGGGGACACGATGTTTTACTCAGGTTCGGGCCCTCTCGATGGAGGTAATACCCTACGTCCTGCTTGATTGATCTTGATGATATGAGTATTACAAGAGTTTATCTACCATGAGATCGTAGAGGCTAAACCCTAGAAGCTAGCCTATGGTATGATTGTATGTTGTCCTACGGACTAAACCCTCCGGTTTATATAGACACCGGAGGGGGCTAGGGTTACACAGAGTCGGTTACAAGGAAGAAGATCTACATATACGTATTGCCAAGCTTGCCTTCCACGCCAAGGAGAGCCCCATATAGACACGGGCGAAGTCTTCAATCTTGTATCTTCATAGTTCAACAGTCCGGCCAAAGGATATAGTCCGGCTGTCCGGAGACTCCCTAATCCAGGACTCCTTCACCAGCCCCCTCGTGCGACTCTACCGATGGGAAAGCGTTGCGGTGAGGCTGGCACTGAGTCGGGTGGCTCCCTGAGGTTGGTATGGCCATGGGGCCGCCCTCAGTTGTTTATCACCAGC
Organism: Triticum urartu; assembly: GCF_003073215.2. Classification (NCBI taxonomy): domain Eukaryota; kingdom Viridiplantae; phylum Streptophyta; class Magnoliopsida; order Poales; family Poaceae; genus Triticum; species Triticum urartu. Next base: position 445,525,793 of record NC_053022.1, on the reverse strand, counting down.
GCGGAGCATAGCGCTTCCGCACTTGCACGGACATAGCCGCTCCTCGACCGTGTCGACTGCCAGCGCGGAGCATGGTGCTTCCACTAGTGCGTGGGTGGGGGCTCCCTCTAAGTGGAGCCCCCGGGGTGTGTACAACCCCGCCCTAACATGTGGCTTGCACGACAGGGCTAGATGAGGTGTGTCTGGGCACCCGTGAGCCAGCGCGGGACTCACGAGGCCCTACCTCAAGGCGGGTTGCGCCTGGCCTTGATTCTTTATAGCTTTAGCGGTCCTGCAAGATGGTTAGGTAACCTGCGTCGGATGAATCTCCTGAGACGATCACATGAGAAGGCCAAACACCAACGACCCCAGGAGGTGACGTGAACGGGGCCTGCCTGCCAGACAGAGCTCAACCGTTGGGTTTATCAACGCTGCAGGGACAGACCCGAGCACAGACGCCGTGCCTAGACTTCTCATGCGAAGGATCCTGAAGAAAGACGACCGGCACACGGCTCCCGTGGTGGCCAAGCACCGGGTCGCGTGTCATGGCATGTCCGTCCTTGATTAGCTCATGCGAGGACAAGGCACCAAGGGCCATGGGAGGTGACGTACACGGGGCGGGCCTGCGAGCCAAAGCTCAGCCTCTTGGGTTTGGCGACGCTGCAGGGACAGGCCCGAGCACAGACGCCGTGCCCATCCTTAATCATGAGGTGGTCGGGGCCGGTGAGGGAGTCCTGGATTAGGGGGTATCCGGACAGCCGGATTATATCCTTTGGCCGGACTGTTGGACTATGAAGATACAAGATTGAAGACTTCGTCCCGTGTCCGGATGGGACTCTCCTTCGCGTGGAAGGCAAGCTTGGCAATACGTATATGTAGATCTCCTTCCTTCTAACCGACTCTATGTAACCCTAGCCCCCTCCGATGTCTATATAAACCAGAGGGTTTTAGTCTGTAGGACAACATACAATCATACCATAGGCTAGCTTCTAGGGTTTAGCCTCTCTGATCTCGTGGTAGATCAACTCTTGTACTACTCATATTATCAAGAATAATCAAGCAGGACGTAGGGTTTCACCTCCATCAAGAGGGCTCGAACCTGGGTAAAACATCGTGTCCCGTGCCTCCTGTTACCATCCGCCTTAGACGCACAGTTCGGGACCCCCTACCCGCGATCCGCCGGTTTTGACACCGACATTGGTGCTTTCATTGAGAGTTCCTTTGTGTCGTCATCATTAGGCATGATGGCTCCTTCGATCATCGATAGCGATGCAGTCCAGGGTGAGACTTTTCTCCCCCCGACAGATCTTTGTATTCGGCAGCTTCGCACTGCGGGCCAACTCGCTTGGCCATCTGGAGCAGATGAAGAGTTACGCCCCTGGCCACCAGGTCAGGTTTGGAAGCTTAAATTACACGGCCGACATCCGCGGAGACTTGATCTTCGACGGATTCGAGCCCCTGCCGAGTACGTCGCACGGTCATGATGAGCATGATTTAGCTCTATCGTTGGACAGTGTGCAGGAGATCGCACCAGCAACCGCTCCGACCCTCAATTCGGAGCCGATTGCGCCATCCATGGACGAGGGGATAAACCCCGCCATGGAGGCCGCATTCTCAGCGGCGATCGAGCCGAGTATCGACCTTACCCTTCACGAGAGCCGTGACGCCAAATTGTCGGATTCTTCCCCGGCCACGGACTCCGAACCGCCTGCGCCCGTGCCTATCGAATCCGACTGGGTGCCGATCATGGATTTCACCTCCGGGGATATCTTTCGGCACTCGCCCTTCGGCGACATGCTGAACTCATTAAGGTCTCTCTCCCTGTCAGGAGAGTCCTGGCCGAACTATGTTCGACAGGATGGGGATGCGGATGACGAAGAAATTCGTCGCCCACCCACCACCCACTTAGTAGCCACTGTCGACAATTTGACCGACATGCTCGACTTCGACTCCGAAGACATCGACGGTATGGACGACGATGCGGGAGATGAAGAGGAACCACTGCCCACAGGGCACTGGACAGCCACCTCATCATATGATATATACATGGTGGACACACCCAAAAAGGCAATGGCGACGGGACAGCGGAGGATGAACCCTCCAAGAAGCAACCCAAGCACCGACGTTAGCAGCACCGCTCTAAGTCTCGCCAAAGAAAAAGCGATGACACCGGCACAGGAGATAATAGCACTCCGGACAGTGCCGAAGACGACAACAATCCCCTCCAGCAAGATTTAGAGCAGGAGGATGGAGAAGCAAGCCCCCCCGAGAGAGCGGCAGATGGAGAGGCGGAGGATCACAATTACATGCCTCCCTCTGAAGACGAGGCAAGCCTCGATGATGACGAATTTGTCGTGCCAGAGGATCCCGCCAAGCAAGAGCGCTTCAAGCGCCGGCTTATAGCCACGGCAAATAGCCTTAAGTAAAAGCAGCAGCAGCTTCAAGCTGATCAAGATTTGCTAGCTGGCAGATGGACTGAAGTCCTTGCGGCCGAGGAATATGAACTCGAACCCCCCTCCAAGAGTTACCAAAAGCGCAGGTTGCTACCCCGACGGGAGGAGGAAGCATTAAAACCTACATCTCTAGCATATGACGCGGCTGATCGGCCACCTCGTGGACGCGACAGAGAGGCATTTCAGCCAAAAACTCAGTCCGCACCCCGATGCCACTCAAATAAAAATGACAAGGCATGGGGAAACACGCTAGACCTGTGAGACGTATTGGAGGACAAAGCAAAACATGCAAGATTGATCTACGGATCACGAGGGTGCGCCACTACGCGAGATGATAACCGTCACGCCGGATACAGTAAAAGTAAATCCGGCCGGGTCAAACACAGCGGACAAGACTCATTCGAGCTGCGTCGCGACATAGCCCACTACAGAGGCGCCGCACACCCCATATGCTTCACAGACGAAGTAATGGATCACTAAATCCCAGAGGGTTTCAAAACCGTAAATATCAAATCATACGACGGCACAACAGATCCTGCGGTATGGATCCAGGACTTCCTCCTGCACATCCACATGGCCCGCGGTGACGATCTACACGCCATCAAATACGTCCCACTCAAGCTCAAAGGACCAGCTCGGCATCGGCTCAATAGCCTGCCAGCAAAATCCATTGGCTGTTGGGAAGATCTGGAAGCCGCATTCCTCGACAACTTCCAGGGCACTTATGTGCGACCACCAGATGCCAATGACTTGAGCCACATAATTCAGCAGCCAGAGGAATCGGCCAGGCAATTCTGGACATGGTTCCTGACAAAGAAAAATCAAATCGTCGCCTGCCCGGATGCAAAGGCCCTAGCAGCTTTTAAGCACAACATCCGCGACGAGGGGCTCGCCCGGCACCTTGGCCAGGAAAAGCCGAAATCTATGGCAACCCTCACGACACTCATGACCCGCTTTTGCGCGGGAGAAGACAGATGGCTGGCTCACAGCAATAACATATCAAAGAACCATGGTACTTTAGATACCAAGGATAGCAATGGCAGGTCATGTCACAACAAACATAAGCACCATGTCAATACCGACAATACCGAGGATACGGCAGTCAATGCCGGATTCAGAGGCTCTAAACCCGGTCAGCGGAAAAAGCCATTCAAAAGAAGCACTCCGGGCCCGTCCAGTTTGGACCGTATACTCGATCGCTCGTGCCAAATACATGGCACCCCCGACAAGCCAGCCAACCACACCAACAGGGAATGTTGGGTGTTCAAGCAGGCCGGCAAGTTAAACGCCAAAAACAAAGATAAGGGGCTACATAGCGATGATGAGGAGGAGCCCCGGCAGCCGAACACTGGAGGCCAGAAGAGGTTCCCCCCACAAGTGTGGACGGTTGTCGGCGTTCTGGGAACGGGGGTCCCAGACTTGCCTGCCTGCGGCCTGCGGGGTGGCTCAAAAGGGGGCCCAGCGCGGCCTGTCTTCATCAACACAGACCCAAGAACCTCGCGAGGGGCCAAGCCTCGCGGGGCGGACGACACAGAGCTTCCTCAGGCACGGCCTCATCAGGTTGGCTCGCGAGGAGGCGGAGAGATCAAGGCGGGGTACCTCACGAGGTGCCCGTGACGCAAGCCATGACGACCAAAGGCGCCAGGCGGGCGCTAGCCGCGCAGTGTCCTCCTTTCCTCTTTGGTGCAAAGGGAGCAAGCGCGGGTGAGAGCATCAAGCAAAGGCACCCGTTTTGGTGCAACGAGACCAAGACCAGTCCAACGGCAGGGAGGAAGTCATTGTGGAGCCCAAGGCAGCGTCACCACCAGAGTCTTTGGCAGGCGAGGACCAACTTTAGTCAGGATAAGTGTACCAGATGTTCCCCTTCAAAATGGCCAATTGTTGGCGCCCTTCCCGCTCAATATTTGGGGAAGAGGCCCAGGGCCTTTGCCTATATATAGGACTAGCCACCCACAAGGTAGGGGGATAAAGAGATCGGAGGGGGATCAAGAGATCGGATCAAATCGAAATCAGAGAGAGAAGGGTGACTGAACTCCTCCCAGCAGTTCATCCCCTCAGCCAAGAACAGACCCTCGCGAGGCTGTTCTTCCTTGTATTGCTCATCATCATCAGCCCAAGAGGCAATCCACCACACCACACACTAGAGTAGGGTATTACACCACAACGGTGGCCCGAACCAGTATAAACCCTGTGTCTCTTGTGCTGTTCTTTCCATAGCTTAGATCTTAGCGAGGCGGAGGGGTGCAGGTAGGTAGAAGGCGAAATCTCCGCGCGCACCCCAGTGTTCGAACCTCAAGGGTCTGCCGGAACCCGAAATCCGACATTTGGCGCGCCAGGTAGGCGTACGCCGGAATTCGTCTTCCAGCACCCCATTCTCCTCCGACCATCGCGTCCATGTCTGACGCTCGTCGGGCCCGCGCCGAGCGCCGGGCTGCTCTCGCTTCCCGCGTCGCCCAGACGGCTCCTGTCGGCGGGCGTCCTCGCCATTCCCCGTCACCTGCCGTCAACGCCGCCACCGGCCCGACGGGGGACGAGCAGCAAGCGTCGTCTCAGCACCCGTCCGTGCGGCAAGACGGCCGCACCGCTACTCCCTCGCTCACCCCAGCTGGTTCTTCGTCCCGCGCGCTCCGCGCACCCATGGAGGCTCGAGCTGCGCTCATCGCGGCAAACGAGCTCCTGTGCTACCGTCCCGTCGACAACGTCTACGAAGAATGGCTCGACCGCGTCGCCGAGCTCGTTCGCACCGCTGGGGGCTCTCCTGCGTCGTCCGTTCCGCTGCACCGCACCCCGCCCCGCGCGGGCGACGAAGTTCCAGCGGTGCCCCGGCCGCCTCCTCCTTAGGAAGGCGCCATGGCTCCAAGGCGCGTGGCCCCTGGGCGGAACCCGCTCCGTCAGGTGCCAGCGCGGCAAGAGCAGAGCTGCCAAGAAGTCCCTCGCCCACAAGAAGCTGCCCGGGCGCTCCCTGCTCCAGCACGTCGCGACCATGCTCCCGCTCCCGCACGTCAAGACCCCGCGCTGCTCCCAGCTGCAGCGCGTGGGGAAATGCAAGACCAAGATCTCCGTCACCCAAGGCCTCCCGTGGCCACAGCAGGCCGCCGTGCCTTCACCACCGAGCTACGTAGCGTCGCGTGGCCCGGCAAGTTCAAGCCAGACCTGCCTCCTTGTTACGACGGCACGGCCGACCCTGCGGAGTTCCTCCAGCTCTATGAGCTGGGCATCGAAGCTGCCAACGGAGATGAGAAGGTCATGGCGAATTGGTTTCCCATGGCGCTCAAGGACGGGGCCCGCACCTGGCTCCTGAACCTGGCTCCAGGCACGATCTCCTCCTGGGACGAGATGCGCACCCGCTTCATCGCCAACTTCCAGGGTACTCGCGACCGGCCACCCGCCGTGAGCGACATGCGCCGCATCAAGCAACAACCCGGAGAGACCCTGCAGAAGTACATCCAGCGCTTCAACAACGCACGCCTCAAGATTCCCAAGGTGACCGAGGAGGCCATCATCTCAGCCTTCTCTGACAGCGTGCGCGATGTCAAGATGAAGGAGGAGCTGGCGATGCATGAAGACCTGTGCACTTCCTTGGAGTTGTTCAACTTGGCAACCAAGTGCGCCAGGGCTGAAGAAGCGTGTCTCTCCCTCCTCGAGCTGCCTGCCGCAGACCCAGAAGAGAAGAAGCCCAAGGCCAAGGATGTGAAGCGCAAGGGGGCTGCCGTGCTCGCGGCAGAACCAGACACCAAGCGGGGTAGAGATCAGCCCGAACGTTCCAAGGGCAGTCAGTACTGTGTGTACCACGACCTCCACACCCACAACACCAACGAATGTCAAGAGCTCCGAGCCATGCGAGAAGGAAGGATCGGCCGTCACCCTGACCGCGGTGACCGGGGCTACGGTCGAGGAGGAGGAAGGAACACAGGACAATGGGAATACCACTGCTCGCGCCAAGGGTGGCGCGATCGACCTCGCGAGGATCGCTGGAAAGACCCGCCTCGCGAGGGAGGCTGGAGGGATCAGCCTCGCGAGGATCGCCCGCAAGGCAACGCAGGTCTCCCTCCGCTGCCGCCGCAGCCAAGGAGAAACGAGGACCGCCATCAGGACGAGGGGGCTGGGGGCTTCCAGGAGCCGCGCGCGATCGCTTGCATCCTGGGCGGGGCTCAAGCCCCAGCCTCTCAACGCATCTTCAAGCAGTTCACCCGTGAAGTGAATGCAGTCCTCCCCAAGCTCGAAGCCACGCGCCCTCTCAGGTGGTCGGCGTGCGCCATCATGTTCAGCTCAGCAGATCAGCTCAAGTGTGCGGCCACAGCCAGAGTCCTCCTGATGCTTTGTTCCCCAATCATCAGCAACGTGGTGGTCACCAGGACCCTCATCGATGGCGGGGCAGGGCTCAACGTCCTGTCCATGGAAACATTCAACAATCTCCAAGTGCCCTACAACCAGCTTCAGCCAACCAAGCCTTTCTCCGGAGTCACCGACGGCTCCACGGTCCCGATTGGGCAGGTCCGCCTCCCTGTCACCTTCGGGGCGCGCGACAACTACCACACCGAGCCCATCGACTTCGACGTCGCTCACATTCGCCTGCCGTACAACGCCATCCTTGGGTACCCAGCGCTGGCCAAGTTCGTGGCCGTAACTCACCACGGCTACAACGTCCTCAAGATGCCAGGAAGTGGCGGGGTCATCACGGTGCCCTGTGAAGAGAAGGACGCGGTGTGTTCCCTGGAACGAGCCTTTCAGGCCGCATCACTGGAAGACCCGGATCGCGGAAGCAGGAGGCTTCCCGAGACCGCCCCCAAGAAGAAGATATCGTCCGGACCAGGCCCCTCAGGAGGCTGGCCCCTCAAGGCCCGTGCCTGCCCAGGGGGAACCTCCTTCCATCGCATAGGAAAGCGCGCCCAGCGCCCTCCTCAGGCAGGGCTCGGGGCTCTCCCCTGGAGGGCCACCGACCTGGCTAAGGTCACGAGGGAGGTGCTTGGGCACCACATGGAGGCGTGTTTCGAAGCACGTTTCCCTCAAGGAGTAAGGCAAGGAGAGCCAGACCCTCAGGAGTTCGTCAGCAAGGCCATTCAGGAGCTACAAGAGTCAAGAGTCATGAGAGGCGGCCGCCGCCTACCAGCTGTGGCTCCCCATCCAGGCGAGGATGGTGGGCTGCGCGTCTGCATCGATATACCAGGGCTCAATCGAGTAGCCTCTCTGGAGCGCCTCTGGCCCTCGCGAGTGGGGCGCTACGAAGGTCCACCCCACAGCTACGTTCGCATGCCTTACGGCTTGCCGAACGCGGCTGCCACGTACCAGCGCCTCATGAGGGGCATCATGGAGGCTCAAGAGGCCAGGCATTCCGCAGCCCTGGGAGATGGAGATGGTCCGCGAGGAGCCACCAGCGCCTCCGGAGCCTCCCGAGGCCCCTGGGTCTGGGGGCTCGTGAGGATCGGCTTCCGCGGCCCACCGAGTCTGCTACACCAACACTCCTTCGTCCTCAACATCATCAGGTGACATCTTTCAAGTTTCATTTCCAGCTGGGAGCGCCCCCCCCAGGGCTGCATTATTCCCAGGCCGCGTTTGTCCGTCCCTGCGGCATGTATCCCTTTTATTTCATGTTGTTAGCTTACATTGTTGAGGGCGCCCCACGGGCTGCATCATCCCCAAGTCGCTCGGGCCTGACCCAGTGATGTCCGCCTTCCCAGCATCTATTTGAATGAATCCACTCCTTCGCGGCTAATGTGTTTGACCTAGTTGCCCGCTCAACTAACGCCAACTGACGAAACTGCTCCCAAACGGCACGACGCTTGCGCATGGGTCCGTCCCTGCAACACCGACAAACCTGAATGGCTAAGCTCTGGCCGCGGCAGCCCCGCATGGCGCCACCTCGTCAAGCCTTCAGTGCCTCATCGCCCCTCGGAAGCAACCAACGGCTGACTGTCAATTGTCATGGCAACCCCTCGTTCTTTCTATGATGGGTCTACAGGATCTCCTAAAGGAGCTGCGTCAGGCGAGGCCCTTGCGGTGTCTCCTTCACTCTCATCCGCGCGAACCGCTTGCACGTTAAAGGGGGGGTGCCTGAGCATCGCGACTCAGGGCTCCTACTGGCTCTCCAGCCCTCACCCTCTGGCCTTATCCACGGCATCGCGACCTGGCATACCAGCGACGGCTGAGACTCGCTCGTGGGCCGGGACCCGAGGATGTAGAGAAGAAAGGGGAGCAAAGGCAAGAGGGGAGGGACACGCGAGGACCTCGCCGAGCAACCTCATGCCTGCCGATGCACGGACCCGGCGACACACCAGAGAGCGGCCCCTGATTCTCGAGATAAGTCACCACCCGGAACCACCAGCTACCGTGGCACCATCCCCGCACCTAATGCAATCCTGTGTTAGCGACGCCGCTCTCCTTTCTCACCGAACGACGGCTGCTTGAGCGCCAAAGGGGTCCTCCTGATCATCGCGACTCAGGGGCTCTTACCGGACCCCGGGTCGCTCACCTCTTGGCCTTGACCACGGCATCACGACCTGGCATACCAGCGATGGCTGAAGCCGCCTTGGGACTGGGACCTGTCGGCACAGAGCACCAAGCCCTCGTGAGGTTCGAAAGGGAGAACTGAGCTAAGACGGAATGAGCAACTCGCACAGTTCTACGACAAGGATTATATTAACAAAAACAGGATCACAGGCACCTTACAAGCCCCCACGGGACACGTCTTTGATTCCTCGGAGGGAACAGATCCTAAAAGGACGCTAATTACGGGCACCCCTGCAAAAGACACCATCATCAACAGTGGGCCATCAAGCACCGGCGCCAACCCCATCCAGATCAGAGTCGGCGACGGCCTGACGAGCCCGCCCTGCTCCAGGAGCGGCGCCGGCTCGGGGGCTCGTAGCTGTCATCGCTCGTCTCTGGAGTCGCGAAGAGTTCGCCGGAGTCGCTGGAACCTCCGACGCCTCCGCCGCCTGAGGATCCGCCAAGGGAGCGGTCGGCGGGCCCAGTCCTTGCCGTAGCAGGGTCCCGACCACCTCTCCCGGGGAAGCACTCCAGCCGGTGCCCGTTAGCATCGAAGACCTTGAAGAACATCACCGAAGCACCGTCGTACTCCAAGTGGATCGCGAGGGCGCCTCTTGTCCTGCAAACCCGGGCGATTTCGCTCCAGCCTCGAGTCATGAAGTCCTTGCGCGGGGCAACGACCGCGACCTCTGCCTCGGTCACGAGGATGCTGCAGCAGGCGTGCTGCAGCCAAAGCTCCAGGAGTTCTCCCTGCGGGATGATGGAGGCGAAGAAGGGAGGAAGGCGAATCCAAGACTAAGGAGGCATGGTGGCGTGGAGCACGAACTCTCGGGAGGAGCCCTCGGTGTGAACCCCAGGGGGGACGACCCACACCTTCGTGACCCATCAGCGCCGACAGTGGCGCCGCCCGTGGCGATCGGCATCGACTCCTTCAGAGCCCTCGATGTGGGCGTACAAGGGAAGCGGGAACCCCGGCGGTGGCCGCTCGCACCAAGGCCTCGACACCACCTGATAGGTCCCCTCGTCCCGGCCGCGGAGGGCGAGCCGTTTCTTCGGCGGGAGCGGGTCTGGTTCCTCTCGGGGAGCCTTTCCCTTCTCTGCCGTCGAGAATCGGCGGATCGGAGCCATCGCAGCAAGACGGAGCAAGGACCGGGAAGAAGGAGAAGCAAGAAGGGATGGACTGGAAGGGCGCGTGTCGTTCCATACTTATGGCCGGCGAAGGCCAACCGCCGACCTCCACGATCGTAGGTAATCATGACCCGCTCTGCATGCAGGGACTTGTCTAATCCGTGCAGTTGCCGAGGCGCCATGGGGAAGTGGAGACGCCCACGTCCAATCAACCGCCACGCGGCGCCCAAGGCCGCAGGCTGTTAGGGCCCGTGGCGCTTCGCGCTTGCCCTTTCGCCTCCCTGCACGGCCAAGTCCGGGCGCGCCTTGGGCCCGGGGGCTACTGTCGGCGTTCTGGGAACCGGGGTCCCCAGACTTGCCTGCTTGCGGCCTGCGGCGTGGCTCAAAAGGGGGCCCAGCGCGGCCCGTCTTCATCAACACAGACCCAAGACCCTCGCGAGGGGCCAAGCCTCACGGGGCGGATGACACGGAGCTTCCTCAGGCACGGCCTCATCAGGCTGGCTCGCGAGGAGGTGGAGAGATCAAGGTGGGGTACCTCACGAGGTGCCCGTGACGCAAGCCATGACAACCAAAGGCGCCAGGCGGGCGCCAGCCGCGCAGTGTCCTCCTTTCCTCTTTGGTGCAAAGGGAGCAAGCGCGGGTGAGAGCATCAAGCAAAGGCACCCGTTTCGGTGCAACGAGACCAAGACCAGTCCAACAGCAGGGAGGAAGTCATTGTGGAGCCCAAGCCAGCGTCACCACCAGAGTCTTTGGCAGGCGAGGACCAACTTTAGTCAGGATAAGTGTACCAGATGTTCCCCTTCAAAATGGCCAATTGTTGGCGCCCTTCCCGCTCAATATTTGGGGAAGAGGCCCAGGGCCTTTGCCTATATATAGGACTAGCCACCCCCTGGGTAGGGCGATGAAGAGATCGGAGGGTGATCAAGAGATCGGATCAAATCGAAATCAGAGAGAGAGAAGGGTGACTAAACTCCTCCCAGCAGTTCATCCCCTCAGCCAAGAACAGACCCTCGCGAGGCTGTTCTTCCTTGTATTGCTCATCATCATCAGCCCAAGAGGCAATCCACCACACCACACACTGGAGTAGGGTATTACACCACAACGGTGGCCCGAAGCAGTATAAGCCCTGTTTCTCTTGTGCTGTTCTTTCCATAGCTTAGATCTTAGCGAGGCGGAGGGGTGCAGGTAGGTAGAAGGCGAAATCTCCGCGCGCACCCCAGTGTTCGAACCTCCCCAAGAGGGAGCGGAAGCTTGCGTTAAGGGATGTATATGCGTTGGAGTCAGTCGCCCCAAAGTTCAACCCATGGTCCTCCTGTCCATCACCTTCGATCACAGGGACCATCCCACTAGTATCCGTAATGGCGGATTCGCCGCACTGGTCACCCAATCATCAACGGATTTCACCTCACTCGAGTCCTTATGGACGACGGCAATAGCCTGAACCTGCTTTATCAGGACACAGTGCACAAAATGGGTATAGACCCCTCAAGGATCAAACCCACAAAAACGACCTTCAAAGGCGTCATACCAGGTGTAGAGGCCCATTGCACAGGCTCAGTCACACTGGAAGTGGTCTTCGGATCCCCGGATAACTTCCGAAGCGAGGAGTTAATCTTCGATATAGTCTCATTCCGCACCGGCTAACATGCACTGCTCGGGCGAACCGCATTTGCGAGATTCAACGCGGTACCGCACTATGCATATCTCAAGCTCAAGATGCCAGGACCTCGGGGGGTCATCACAGTCAATGGAAACACAGAGCGCTCTCTCCGCACGGAGGAGCACACTGCGGCCCTCACAGCAAAAGCGCAAAGCAGCCTCTTAAGGCAATCCACCAGTTCGGCAATAAAAGACCCGGACACCTTCAAGCGCGCCTGGAGTAGTCGGCAACAAGACCGCCTGGCACATTCCGAGCTCGCATAGCAATGCGGCCCCCACCCCAGTCCCAGCCAAACGGCGAAATCCGTGCCACGCGTACATAATTACGCATTGAAAATACCATGGGCACAGGTGGGGAGGGGGGCACGACTACGGCACGCCCCAAGACGCGGCTCAATCGCACTAGGGGCTTCCCGCTTTGTTATTTTTCTCTCTTTCAGGACTTTAATCTCTGGAAACCCCGTCCGGCAGTACAATTGCCGGACACACGATGCAACAACCAAGGAGGCAGAAAGCTATGTCACACCATGGAACTCCCAGGTGGTCTCTGATAACGAGTGAAATACTTGCTTTAAATACCATTCCTCAGGTTGCCCTTGGAGGGGACATGTCAAATAGTCCTACTTTTTGCTTATCGCACTACTTGTATCATTCTACTTCGACGCACCTTTTTGCATAAATAATGCATAGCACTAGACTATTACCGCATTCTCTATTCTTTTATATATATATATATATATATATATATATATATATGTTCATTCACAACATTCAGCACCCGTACACTTTGGTACGGCCAATATGCCAGGGGCTTAAGCGTACCCCATAATACGGCGTGAGAAGTCCGAACACTTTCAACACTGCGGCACCCCGAACTTATAGCATTATATGCATCAGCTCCGAATCATGTCTTGGGTCAATAGTTGGGTTTGCCCGGCTCCCATGTTTTGGTACCTTACGTTCCGCTATATCGGCTAAGGTAGCACTGGGAGAACTACTACAATTGTGCCCCGGTTCATCTGGGCAAGCACCTCAGTAGAGAAAGCTAAAACTGACTGTCATGATAAGGCGAGAGCTGGTCGCTGTTCGAGAGGTCTCGAGTCCCTAAAGACTTATGCCGCTTAGAGCGAGGAGTCGGCTTTATCCGGCTTAAGGCGTGTATAGCGCCCTGAATTTGGCCCTCCGAATACTAGGGGCTTCACCAAAATTTAAAATTGTAGACTTCTATGGCTAAGTGAGAGTGATAAAGCATTATAGTCTGATTGCCTTGTTCGTTGTGCTGAGCACCTCCCTCGAAGGACCCAACAATTGGAAAAGAGTGCTTAGATTTATCCCGAACACCCCAGCACTCAGGGCATGGGGGCAGAAGCCGACGACTGGCCATCTCTTAGAGTTAATAAACAGCTGCATAGAAGGTAATATTTTAAATTCAAACAAGCGTTGCACAGCGCATATGAACAAGTTTTCATAATACAGGATCACACGAGCAAGTTCATTCAAAAATTACATCCTTCGCACACTCGTCCGCCACAAGACGGGCACCCTTCAGGACACCCTCATAATACATTTCGGGGTGGCGATGCTCCTTGCCCTGCGGCGGCCCCTCCTTCACCAGCTTCTCGGCGTCCATCTTGGCCCAGTACACCTTCGCACGGGCAAAAGCCCGGCGGGCACCTTCGATGCGGATGGACCGCTTGATGACTTCCAGCCGGGGGCAGGCGTCCACAAGCCGCCTCACCAGGCTGAAGTAGCTGTTGGGAAGGGAGTCGCCAGGCCACATCCATACTATAAGGCCCCTCATGGCCTGTTCGGCCGTCTTGTGCAGCTCGACCAGTTGCTTCAGCTGGTCGCTTATAGGCATCGGGTGTTCGGTCCCAGTATACTGAGACCAGGAGAACTTCTCCGTCGAGCTTCCCTCCTCGGCCTGGTAATATTTCGCGGCATCCAACACGCTGCGGGGCAAATCTGCGAATGATCCTGAAGAGCTCTGGACTCGGGTAAGTAACAAGTAATTTACTTTCACATGCTTGCTTTGCATATTGAATGCCTTACCCGCCGCTATCTTCCTCATCGCCTCAATTTCCTGGAGGGCCTTTTGGGATTCAGCCTTGGCATGCTTTGTGCTCTCGAGGGCCGCAGCAAGCTCGGACTCTCGCGTCTTCGAGTCAAGCTCCAAAGTCTCGTGTTTCTTCACAAGAGCCTGGAGCTCTTGCTACACCTCGCACAACCGTGCCTCTTGTTTCTCCCGCTCGGTTGCGCTCCTTGGCCGCTTTGTTTTCGGCCTCGGACAACGCTTGCTTAAGGGTCACCACTTCGGTCATGGCCCCTGGCACATTCATGATGATCCTGTCATTTTGCAACCACATTTTCTTTTTTATATGGACAAGGTATTGCTTACCTTTGTTCTCCTCGAGCTGCCTCTTGGCAAGGACGAGCTCTTTCTCAGACCGCTCAAGGTTCTGCTTCAGTGCGGCGACCTCCACAGTCAGTGTGGCAGAGGTCAGCAGCGAAGCCTGCATACGCATACAGACATACTTATATTAGACTCCTGCAGATATTATTTGATCCTCTATTCGGCTTTTCTTTGTGAACACCAAACAGAGCATCAGGGGCTACTGTCTATGCGGTAATATTTTTCCTATATTTTAAATACTTACCTCAAAGCCTGTTAGAATGCTGGCACAGGCTTCAGTCAGTCCGCTCTTGGCGGACTAAACCTTCTTGATCACCTCACTCGTAATAGTGCGGTGCTCTTCGTCGATGGAAGTGCCGTGAAGTGCTCCCAGCAGGTCGTCCAGTGCCTTTGGATGGATAGAGGTCACCGGCACGGATGGCTTGCCCCTCTTGGAAGGGGGCCGCCTGCCCGAGTCCGGAACCACTGGAGGTTCCGATGCAGTGTTCGGCTGAGGGCCGAACTTGGAGCCCTTGGGAGCCTTGATCCCTTTGCTCCTGGAGTCCGGAAGGTCGCCTTGAGGCGCCTCCGGGACTATCTCCCCCCAGCTCAGTGCCCCTTGAGACAATACATCGGCATTGTCCGTAGGGCAAGGAGAGGAGGCGGTTGGAAGTGTATCACTATTCATGTCCGACGAGTCCAAGGAACCGGCCGACGAGGATACGTCGATACGGGCTTGGGGCGGACTGCATAATCATATTCGACGTTAGGAGAAGCAGTGCAACAAAAGTATGCTATGAGTTACTCTGGTATCTGAATACTTACGACTTCGCCATGGGCTTGGCCCTGAGCAGCCACTCGTCTTCTCCGTCGGCGGCGGTGGTGGAGCAGTCCGCAAGGAGAGTCCTTTCGGCCTCCCCAGTTGGGGCGACCTTCCTTTTCTTGTCTCCCCCGGCTGGAGGGGGAGAATCTTCATCTTCCTTCTCCTCGTTTTCACGGGAGGAGTGCGTCTCGGAGTTATCGGACGATGTGTCCGATACCACCTGGCGCCAGGAACTCTTTCGGGTTCCCGTGGCCTTCTTCTTGGTCTTCTCCGGCACCTCATAAGGAGCCGGAGTCCGCATCTCCGTCAGGAGAGCGTCTGCAGGGTCTTCGGGCAGAGGGGTCAGACAGTTAATCTGCTCCAATGTCTCCACCCAGTCCTGTCAAAGGCATGGGAGCTCAGATCCCACACATGCTTAAGCTATGGGAAATAAATACCCTACCCGGTGTACAGAGCTTACCGGATTCGTAGGGCGCTTCGCACTTAACCCACGGTCCTCGGTAAGAGAAGGGGGGACCTCGGCGCCTTTGAATAGCACCTTCCAGACGTCCTTATGCGTCGTGTCGAAGAGCTCGTGCAGAGTCTAGTGTTGGGCCGGGTCGAACTCCCATAAGTTGAAAGCCCGTTGTTGACACGGGAGGATCCGGCGGAAGAGCATGACCTGGACTATGTTGACAAGCTTAAGTTTCTTGCTTGTCATGTTCCGGATACACTTTTGGAGTCCGTCCAGCTCCACCGATGAGCCCCAAGACAGGCCCTTCTCCTTCCAGGAATAGAGCCGCGTGGGGATTCCGGATCGAAACTCGGGGGCCGCCACCCAGTTGGTGTCGCGCGGCTCGGTGATGTAGAAACACCCCGATTGCCACCCCTTTATGGTCTCCACGAAGGAGCCCTCAAGCCATGTAACATTGGGCATTTTGCCCACCATGGCTCCGCTGCATTCCACTTGTTGGCTGCCTACTACCTTCGGCTTGATATTGAAGGTCTTCAGCCATAGGCCAAAGTGGGGCCGGATGCGAAGGAAAGCCTCGCACACGATGATGAATGCCGAGATGTTGAGGATGAAATTCGAGGCCAGATCATGAAAGTCCAGCCCATGATAGAACATAAGGCCGTGGACGAATGGATGGAGGGGAAACCCCAGTCCATGGACGAAGTGGGGGAGGAAAACCACCCTTTCATGTGGTTCTGGGGTAGGGACGATCTGCCCCGCGGCTGGCAGCCGGTGCGCGATATCCGTGGCTAAGTATCCGGCTCCACGTAGTTTTTTTATGTGTCCCTCTGTGACGGAGGAGGCCATCCACTTGCCTCCCTCTCCAGACATGTTTGGAGAGAGTTGAGGAAAAGGATGTGGACTTGGGCGCTGGAGCTCGAGTGCACGAGAATGGATGGGCAAGGAGGAAGAAGGCGTGGGTAGAAAAAGGTGAGACCTTATCCCTTTATAAGGGCGGGCAAAACTATGCGCCCCCACCAGCCTGGTAAAACTTGCTTATCCCCCAAGCGTCGTAATTGATGGCGCGGTTGGGTTACGCACGTCCGTATTAACGGGAATCCCGTAATAAGGGGACACGATCTCTGCTTCGACAAGACGTACCAAGGAAACCGCCTCGCGAAACACGCTGAGACAGGTTATGAAAAACGATTCGAATAAAGACCTGGCTGTGGTGTGATATCACACTACGGGGAGCGTCAGCAGATTAGACTTGTGTAAATATTATTCCCTCTACAGTGGTATGTGTAACTTATTTTGCAGAGCCGGACACGATCCTCGTGTTCAAGATCTTCTATGAAGTATTCAGAGGAGGAACCCGCCTTGCAATGCCGAAGACAATCTGCATGTCGGACTCATCGTCATTGAAGCCTGGTTCATGGGCTACTGAGGGAGTCCTGGATTAGGGGATATCCCGATAGCCAGAATATATCCTTTGGTCGGACTGTTGGACTATGAAGATACAATATTGAAGACTTCGTCCCGTGTCCAGATGGGACTCTCCTTGGCGTGGAAGGCAAGCTTGGCAATACAGATATGTAGATCTCCTTCCTTGTAACTGACTCTTGTAACCCTAGCCCCCTCCGGTGTCTATATAAACCGGAGGGTTTTAGTCCGTAGGACAACATACAATCATACCATAGGCTAGCTTCTAGGGTTTAGCCTCTCTGATCTCGTGGTAGATCAACTCTTGTACTACTCATATTATTAAGAATAATCAAGCAGGACGTAGGGTATTACCTCCATCAAGAGGGCCCGAACCTGGGTAAAACATCGTGTCCCCTGCCTCCTGTTACCATCCGCCTTAGATGCACAGTTCGGGACCCCCTACCCGAGATCCGCCGGTTTTGACACCGACAGCGAGCCTGCGAGGGTGTACGATGTTCATGGTATCGAAGTACCGGACAGGCAGGTGGCAATAATAGATAACTTATGCACGGGGACGAGCTAGTTTACATAGATGCGAGAACGATACATGCCACTGGGATGGACTCGAGCGGCCTGCGGGTAATGCAGCCCGAGGGGCGCCCCCAGCAGAGTAAGCTAAAGATGTAGAAAGATACATGTCGCAGGGGCAAGCCCGTGCGACCTGGGAATGATGCAGCCCGAGGGGCGCTCCCAGCTGAGTAAACTGGAAAATGTCACCTGGTACCATCGGCTAAGGAGTGTTGAAGTAGCTCCCACCTAAGAGTCGCTCCTCACGAGCCACAAGGCCCTGAGCCTCAGGAGGCTCTGGGGGCTCGGGTGGTTCCTTGAGGACCGTCGCCATTTCCGCCAGGACTGCGTGGTGCCTGGCCTTCTGAGCCGCCAGGATGCTCCATAGATGATGCTGGTAGGTGACAGCCGCGTTCAGCAAGCCAAACGGCATGCGAACGTAGCTATGAGGTGGGCCCTCGCACCGGCCAGTGTGCGAAGGCCAGAAGCGCTACTGAGACGCGGCCCTATTGAGCCCTGGGATGTCGACGTAGACGCGCAGCTCGCCGTCCTCGCCAGGATGGGGAGCTGTGCCGGGTGGTGGGCGACGGTCGCCGCATATGGTCCTTGGTTCCTGAAGCTCCTGCGTTGCCTGGGTGGTGAACTCCTGAGCACCTGGCACTCCACGCCTTGTGCCCTCTTGAGGGAAACATGCAGCAAAGCACGCCTCCATGTGGTGCCCGAGCGCCTCCCTCGTGATGTTGGCTAGGTCTGAGGCCCTCCAGAAGAGAGCCCCCGAGCCTTGCCCGAGGAGGGCGCCGGGCGCACCTTCCTATGCGAGGGGGTGAGGCACCCCAGCTGCGGGCGCGGAACCTGAGGTGGTGCTGCTGGGGACACCGCTCTCCCGAGGCCATGTACGGAGTAGTTGCTTCTTCTTCCTGGGAATGGCCTCAGGAGGGTACATGGTGCCTGAGGGAGTCCTGGACTAAGGGGTCCTCGGACGTCTGGCCTGATATCCATGGGCCGGACTGATGGGTTGTGAAGATCGAAGACCATACTCGTGTCCGGATTGGACTCTGCTTGGCATGGAAGGCAAGCTTGGCGACCGAAGATTCCTTTTTATGTAACCAACTCCATGTAAACCCTAGATCCCCTCGGTGTCTATATAAACCGAAGGGGATAGTCTGGAAAGGACACCACATTCACTCATTACCATATTCTTAGGCTAGACTTCTAGTGTTTAGCCATTACGATCTCGTGGTAGATCAACTCTTGTAATACTCATATTCATCAAGATCAATCAAGCAAGAAGTAGGGTATTACCTCCATAGAGAGGGCCCGAACTTGGGTAAACATCGTGTCCCCTGTCTCCTGTTACCATCGATCCTAGACGCACAGTTCAGGACCCCCTACCCGAGATCCGCTGGTTTTGACACCGACATTGGTGCTTTCATTGAGAGTTCCACTGTGTCGTCGGCAGAAGGCTCGATGGCCCCTTCGATCGTCAATAATGACGCTGTCCAAGGAGGAACCTTCCTCCCCGGACAGATCTTTGTATTCGGCGGCTTCGTACTGCAGGCCAACTCGCTTGGCCATCTGGAGCAGATCGACAGCTACGCCCCTGGCCATCAGGTCAGATTTGGGTGCTTGAATTACGTCGTGGACATCCGTGGAGATTTGATCTTTGACGGATTCGAGACCACAGCAGCCGCTCCCCATTGCCTCGATAAACATGGCTTAAACTTGTCATCGTGCAGCACCCAGGAGATAGCTCCTGTAGCTGCCCCGGCTTTAAATCTGGAGCAGATCAAATCGCCCGAAGATGGGAAGCTTGACTCCATCACGAGGGCTACCGATTCTGCGGCGTTGGAGCCGCACGCAGATTCCACTTCCTACGGTATCCGCATCAACGAAACCCAGGACTCGCCTCTGACATCGAACTCCGAACCCTGCGAGCCCGCATATACCAAACTCGATCGGTTATCGATCTTCAAGTTCAGTGCCGCAGATGTCTTCCAACACGCGCCCATGGGTGACATACTAAACTCGCTAAAAAACCTATCCCTAGCAAACGACCCGTCGCTGAACTATGTTTGGTTTGAACTTTCAGCGAACGATGGAGAATTTTGTTTCCCACCCGCCACCCAGCTCGTAGCCACTGTGGAAGACCTAACCAACACGCCCGATCCCTGCCCCGAAGACATCGACGGTTTGGACGATGATGAGGGGCAAGGCCAGATCTTATTGCCCGCTCGACACGGGAAGACCACTTCCTGGTATGACATGTGTATGAAGGATACACCTTACGACGCTCTCAACGATAATAAGGAGAATCTGGTCAAGAATAAACCGCCTGGTACACAGCTAGGAAACTGGAACCCTAGGCCACATCGCCCAAGAGAAAACACTTCCAACACTAGAGAAGACGACACGCCGGACAACAAAGACCCTACTGAGGTAGAATCCGAACATGATGAATAGGAAGGCGGGCAGGACAGCTCTGGTGAACAGACCACATATGGGGACTCAGAGGACAGCAATTATCTCCCACCCTCCGAGGAAGAGGAGATCCTCGGTGACGAAGACTTTATCATGCCCAAGGAACCTCTCGAGCAGGAGCGCTTTAAACGCCAGCTTATAGCCACTGCAAGGAGCCTAAGAAAGAAGCAGTTGCAGCTTCAAGCAAGCCAAGATTTGCTCAATGATAGATGGACCAAGGTCTTAGCCGCCGAAGAACACGGCCTTAGCAGCCCAGTCAAAAGCCACCCAAAGAGTAGGTGGCTCCCTCAATACGATGGCAGGGCGATGGAGCCCATACCACCATCGAATAACGTGGCGGGCCGACCACAGTTCGGTCTAGTCAAAGTAGCAGCCCAATCAGAGCACCATACCAACCCATCTGGCCGTCAAAACAAAACAGCTCTAAGGAATACTCATGATATCAACCAATACACTGAGGGTAGAGCAGGACGTACACGGTCGACGTACAGATCACGAAGATATACCCTGACCGACGATGATGGTCGCCTATTCAGACGCTATAAAGCCGACCATGCCCGGGTCGTACATCATAAACGGAACCCGCCGGAGGTGCTTCATAGTGTGGCCCAACATAGAGGAGCCACACACCCTCTCTACTTCACTAACAAAGTAATGGAGCACGAATTCCCAGACGGGTTTAAACCCATCAACATCGAATCATACGATGGAACAATAGATCCCACGGTATGGATCGAGGATTACCTCCTTCATATTCACATGGCCCGTGGAGATGACCTCCACGCCATTAAATACCTACCTCTCAAGCTTAAAGGGCAAGCTCGATACTGGCTAAACAGTTTGCCAGAAAATTCCATCGGCAACTGGGAAGATTTGGAAGACGCCTTTCGAGGCAATTTCCAGGGAACATATGTCCGGCCAGTATACGCCGATGACTTAAGTCACATTGTCCAAGAGCCTTGAGAGTCAGCCAGGGAGCTCTGGACCAGGTTCTTAGTCAAAAAGAACCAAATTGTCGACCGTCCGGACGTAGAAGCCCTTGCGGCCTTCAGACACGGCATCCGGGACAAATGGCTAGCGCGTCACCTCGGCCAAGAAGGACCCAAATCCATGGCAACTCTTACCGCTCTAATGACCTACTTCTGCGCGGGAGAAGACAACTGGCTGGCTCATAAAAGTAACGACACCGGCAGCCTGGGCACCTCCGAAATCCGAGATGGCAACGCCAAGCCACAACGAATCGAACACAACAGTCGCAATAATATACGCGACACAGCGGTGAAAGTCGGATTTCACAATCCGAAGCCTGGTCAACGGAAGAAGCCACTAAAGGGAAACCAGGATGGACCATCCACCCTCGACAGGATATTGGACCGACCTTGTCAGATTCACGGTCAACCTGATATGCCAGCTAGTCATACCAACCGAAAATGTTGGGTCTTCAAGCAGGCAGCCAAGCTTAACGCTGATCACAAGGGGAGGAGGCCACCAGGCGATAAAGACGACGGATCGGCTCACCAGCAGACCACCAGGGGCCAGAAACAGTTTCCCTCCGACGTTCGACTACTCCGGGAACGTGAATAGCAGTCCGTCTTCCGCCACCCACGTACTGTACTGGCAAAATTTGCACCACGCGCACATCACTACGCACTCAAGATACCATGGACATTGGCGGAAGCATAATACAGACAACCCTACAAGCATTCCCATAACAATTTATATCTGCTTACTTTATTTTTCTGTATCATCCCTAAATAACAGGTGACCAGCCGGACAGCATATACAACGGACTCTATCGGAGTCCGGATCCGTACGCTCACCTAAGGGGCTACTTCTGTTAAGGATTGCCCTCCCCGAGGACGGGCGACGCATACGTGCAATAGGAGGTCCAAAATAATATTTTGTGGACCATACTCTTTATTCCGAGCCTGTAATATGCCTTTTTTCCTCTCATCCTGACCCCGAGCATGTCAAATAGCCGGGTTCATTGTTCCCTTTTTATTATTATATATATACATAAATTTACCATTGGCACATCGCTCCATTCTCAGTAAGTCTCATCCGAACCAATCTTTTATACTCTTTCAACAATAGGTAAGGCCTTAACGGCTGCTCTGCAGATACACCTCGGCATACTCTGCTAGGGGCTCGGCATGGGAACGAATGAGCTGCCAGTAAAAGTCCGAACAGCTCTATAGCATACTTCGGCATCGCAAGTTTGGCCTTATATGCATCATCTCTGAATCATTGTCTTGGGTCAATAGTTGGGTTTCCCGGCTCCTGTGTTTGCTACCCTAAGTTCTGCCCTATTGGCTAGGGTAGTAAAGGGAGAACTACTGCGATTGTGCCCTAGCCTAGACCGGACGAGCACCTCAATAGAGAAAGCCGAAAATTGACTGTTATGATGCGGCGAGAGCTGGTCAACCACTTGACGACTTGTTGGAATCCTTAGTGATTCTCTGTGTAACATGAAGGATCTTTTTCAGATCAGATATGCAAGGCACCACACGCCGCATACACACCAGGGGCTATGTCATAGCCCCACCATAAAACTCCTATGGTTAAATGAAAGTGTTAACGTCTTATAGTCCGATTGCCTGGTTCACCGCATTATCACCTCCTTCATGGAACAAGACATTGGATAAAGAGTGATTAAATGCTTTCCAAACACCCCCGTACTTCCTACGCGGGGGTTGAAGTCGACGACTGGAAAACTTTCAGATTATAACAACCGCACAGGAGGAATTCAAGCTTTCAAGCAAAACACAAATAGATTAACTACAAATTTGTCTTTTATAATCATCATACAGCTCACTCGAACATTATGCTTTTCGAGCATTGACCCTCTTCAAAATAACGCTCCGGTTCCAAACGGTCCTTGCCTTCAGGCGGACCCTTCGTTGCGACGTCGATGGCCTTCATCTTTCCCTAGAATGTCTTAACTCGGGCAAGGGCCATCCGTGCACCTTCAACGCACGTTGATCGCTTCACAGCATCGATTCACGGCACCGCATCGACAAGTTTCTACACCAGACCGAAATAGCTACTCGAAACAGGTTCGGTTGGCCACAGCCGGATTATAACATCCTTCATGGCAGCGCCGGATACCCTATGAAGTTCAGCCCATTGGGACATCTGTTCATTAAACAGCAGCGGGCGCTTTGACGCGCCGAACTGTGACCAAAAAAGCTTCTCTGTTGCATATCCAGCTCACGCTTGGTAATGCCGCGCTACATCGGAAGAACTCTTCGGCAAATCCAAATACTCATCTAGAGAACTCCACACTTGGTTCAGCTGAGCATAGTCCGGGTCGCCGAACTTAGTCTGCAGCAAAAAAGGCTTTCCAGCCACTATCTCTTTCGCCTACCGAACCTCCTCACGGAGTGCTCTGGACTCTGATCATGCTTCTCTTGCCTCCTCTCGGGCCTTGTCCAGTTCAGCCGTTAAGGCTTCATTCTCCTTCTCAAGAATTTTGCAGTGGCAGTGGCATTCTCCAAAGCAAGTGTCATTGTGGGTACCTTCTCCTCGACCTGGCATCGTGCAGCTTGTTCGGCCCTCAGTTCAACCAATGCCTCTGCAGCAGCAGCATCACTCAACTGGGCCCGCTCATTGGCCCGGACTAGCTCCGCCAGAAGAGCCTCAATGGCGGCAGCACCATCTGCATTTCATGCGCATTTCATATAAAGCTCTTTCCTACGTCAAGCACACTGGTGTAAAGAATGCTCGAAATACATACCTTGCGAGTCGTTAAGACGCCTGTTGATCAATGCAATGTAATCCTCCGCAATATCCAGCTTTTGCTGGAGTTCGGCTACTTACGTATTTCGAGAAGCCACAGGAGGGGCAACAACTTGTATTTCAAATTAAACCAAGGTTAATACCTGAGCATATCTCTTTGATACTCCGAGCGCTTCCTTCGGAAGACAATCCGAGTCTCAGGGGCTACTGCACATACAACAAGTGCATTCTGTCAATAAAATTTAATTGACAAACTACATCACAAACCTCAAAACCTCATAGAAGGCTCGTAAAAGCCTCGTTCAATCCACTCTTCGCGGATAGAATCCTTTTAACCATCGTAGTCATCAAAGCACGGTGCTCTTTTGAAAGGGATGCTCGTCATAGCAAGCCCGTCAGTGGCTCCAGCACCCTCGGGTCTTCGGAAACTGCCGCCGAAGTACGGCCTTCCCGTGAAGGATCCCACTTACTTACCTCTAGAATCGTCTCCAACTGTAAACCGGACGGTTCGAGGACTCCAGTCTTGATCCCGGAACCCCGAGTGACAGAGGCGCCGCCTTCAGGTAACGCTTTCTCTGTTTCTTGTACCACTTGGTGTTCTGGAGGAGCCCTTCGGGACGATACCTCGGTATCATCCCCCCTATCGGGCGATGGGTCCGGAGAAGGCGTATCACTCTCCATCATCTCCGGAAGAAGATCTCCTGAGGAGGAGAACGATTAAGAAACACCAGGCGTTAACCTGCATGGATGAACATATATCGGATGATTGCTTCACTAATAGGAAAAGAATGAGGTGCACCAGCCACGCTTACGTTTTGTCATGAGGTTCGTCCTCGTCATCATTCGCCCGGCCCAAGCCGCTCGATGACGGAGTTTTTCCCTTCTTGGAAGGTTTCCCCTCCTCACCTTTGGAGGCGGCCCTGTTCTTGCCCTGGAAGGCTCCCTCTGCACTTTTGCCCTTGGGTAAAAGGGTTTCGGTTTCCCCGAATGCGGCCACCTGGTACGGTGTCGGTACCAGCATCCTCGTCAGCAGGTCGGTCGCAGGGCCTTCAGGAAGAGGCGCCAGACACCAGATCAACACCGCTTTCTTTATCCAGTCCTATACAGGGACGGATTATTCAATATCTTGTTAAGAGATACCTGAATGGAATGTGCTTGGATACCAAATACTTACCGAAGTGTCCGGATGATTGCAGTCAAGGCCAATGTCTTCGGTGGTGTCCGGCCATTGCTCTCATTCCCTGAAATATAATTTCCACATTCCTTGGTGCGTAGCACCGAAGAAGTGATGTAGGGTCCGTCGCCCTTCTGGGTTGAACTCCCACATACGAAGAGGCCGCCACTGACATGGCAGGACCCGGCGGACTAGCATTATTTGAACGACGTTCACAAGATCGATGCCCTTCTCAATAAGGCTTCGGATGCGACTTTGCAGAGTCTGCAATTCATTGAAGGATCCCCAGTCCAATCCCTTACTGACCCATGAAGCAAGCTGAACTTGAGGGCCGGGTCGGAACACAGGTGTAGCCACCCACTTGGAGCTCCACGGCTCGTTGACATAAAACCACCCTGCTGCCATAGGTCTGAAGATTTGGCGAAAGATCCTTCGGGCAAAACCGCGCCGGCCAGTTTGCTTATTATGACATTGCCGCACTCTGCCTGCTCCTCCTCTGCCACCTACGGCCTCACATCAAACGTCTTGAGACACAAACTGAAGTGCAGAGGAGTCCGGAGTAAGGCCTCACACGTGACGATAAATGTTGAGATGAGGGGGATAGAGTCCGGGGTCAGATCATGAAAATCTAGCCCATAGTAAAATATGAGCCCCTAGACTAAGGGGTTAAGCACAAACCCTAGCCCGTGAAGGAAGTGAGACACAAATACAACCCTCTCGCCAGATCTGGGGGTCAGTATGACCTGCCCTTGCGCCGGAAGCCGATGAAAGATTTTCGAGGTTAGGTACCTCGCTAAGCGAAGCTCTGCAATGTCCTCCTTTGTGACAGAAGAAGCCACCCACCGGCCCTAATGGTTGGATCCGGACATGGCTAAGACTAGTGGTGATTGGAACCCGAGGGTTGGAACTTGGGGTGGTTGGGTTGAGGAAGGAGCAAGCATAAGGGAAGAAGAAGAGACATGCTCTCTATAAAAAGGCCCCAGATATTGGGCGTCTCTCCTAGGGTCTCTAAACTTACCTATCACCAAGGAGTTGTACCTAGGGGGCGGTTGGGTTACCCATGCCTACATTAATGAAAATCCCATAAATAAAGGGACACGATCTATGCCCTGACGAGACATGCCAGTAAAACTGCACCCCGAGACGTGGGGCGGCTCGCTAGCTGACGGTTGGAAATAGCAACCAGGCAGGCATGATGTGATGTCATAAACAATTATCAACAAGTTGAGCCCGTGGGATATTATACTCTCTACACACAGGTCCGGATATACTTACTTTGCCCGAAGACTGTTCTGGAGTTCGGAAGGAGGGAACCCGCCTTGCAATGCCGAAGACAAATCTGCGTGCCGGACTCCTTGTCATTGAAGCCAGGTTCAAGGGCTACTGAGGGAGTCCTGGACTAAGGGGTCCTCTAATGTCTGGCCTGATATCCATGGGCCGGACTGATGGGCTGTGAAGATCGAAGACCATACTCGTGTCCGGATTGGACTCTGCTTGGCGTGGAAGGCAAGCTTGGCGACCTAAGATTCCTTTTTATGTAACCGACTCCATGTAAGCCCTAGATCCCCTTAGTGTCTATATAAACCGAAGGGGATAGTCCGGAAAGGACACCACATACACTCATTACCATATTCTTAGGCTAGACTTCTAGGGTTTAGCCATTACGATCTCGTGGTAGATCAACTCTTGTAATACTCATATTCATCAAGATCAATAGACGCATAGTTCCCCATCTCCTATTACCATCGATCATAGACGCATAGTTCGGAACCCCCTACCCGAGATCCGCCGGTTTTGACACCGACAGTGCCCCTGTTGTCGGGGTCTTCGATTGCTACGGCTTGGAAGGCGCACTCCAGGGAGCACACCGCATCTCTTTCTTCACAGGGGACTGTCATGATTCTGCCGCTTCCTGGCATCTTGAGGACGTTGTAGCCATGGTGGGTCACTGATGACCCACAAGTGTAGGGGATCTATCGTACCCTTTTCGATAAGTAAGTGTGTCGAACTCAACAAGGAGCAGAAGGAAATAATAAGCGGTTTTTAGCAAGGTATTCTCTGCAAGCACTGAAATTATCGGTAACAGATAGTTTTGTGATAAGGTAAATTGTAACGAGCAACAAGTAATGAAAGTAAATAAGGTGCAACAAGATGGCCCAATCCTTTCTGTAGCAAAGGACAAGCCTGGACAAACTCTTATATAAAGGAAAGCACTCCCGAGGACACACGGGAATTATCGCAAGCTAGTTTTCATCACGTTCATTTGATTTGCGTTCGGTACTTTGATAATTTGATATGTGGGTGGACCGGTGCTTGGGTATTGTCCTTCCTTGGACAAGCATCCCACTTATGATTAACCCCTATTGCAAGCATCCGCAACTACAACAGAAGTATTAAGGTAAACCTAACCATAGCATTAAACACATGGATCCAAATCAGCCCCTTACGAAGCAACGCATAAACTAGGGTTTAAGCTTCTGTCACTCTAGCAACCCATCATCTACTTATTACTTCCCAATGCCTTCCTCTAGGCCCAAACAATGGTGAAGTGTCATGTAGTCGACGTTCACATGACACCACTAGAGGAAAGACAACATACATCTCATCAAAATATCGAACGAATACCAAATTCACATGACTACTTATAGCAAGACTTCTCCCATGTCCTCAGGAACAAACGTAACTACTCACAAATCATATTCATGTTCATAATCATAGGGGTATTGATATGCATAATGGATCTGAACATATGATCTTCCACCAAGTAAACCAACTAGCATCAACTACAAAGAGTAATCAACACTACTAGCAACCCACAGGTACCAATCTGAGGCTTTGGGGCAAAGATTGGATACAAGAGATGAACTAAGGTTTGAGAGGAGATGGTGCTGGTGAAGATGTTGATGGAGATTTACCCCCTCCCGATGAGAGGATCGTTGGTGATGACGATGGTGATGATTTCCCCCTCTCGGAGGGAAGTATCCCCGGCAGAGCAGCTCTGTCGGAGCCCTTGATTGGTTTTGCCAAGGTTCCGCCTCGTGGCGGCGGAGTTTCTTCCCGAAAGCTTGCTTATGATTTTTTCCTCGACGAAAGACTCCATATAGCCAAAGATGGGCATCAGAGGGCCACCAGGGGGCCCATGAGGCAGGGGCACGCCCCCCACCCTCGTGGTTGGTGGGTGGCCCCCCTCTGGTACTTCCTTCGCTCAGTGTTTTTTACATATTCTGAAATTAATTCTCGTGGAGTTTCAGGACTTTTGGAGATGTGCAGAATAGGTCTCTAATATTTGCTCCTTTTCCAGCCCAGAATTCCAGCTGCCAGCATTCCCCCTCTTCATGTAAACCATGTAAAATAAGAGAGAATAGGCATAAGTATTGTGAATTAATGTGTAACAACAGCACATAATGCAATAAATATCGATGTAAAAGCATGATGCAAAATCGACGTATCAACTCCCCCAAGCTTAGACCTTGCTTGTCCTCAAGCGAAAGCCAAAATCAAAAAATATGTCCACATGTTTAGAGATAGAGGTGTCGATAAAATAAGATGCGAACATGAGGGCATCATGATCATTCTTAGAACAACAACATATATATATATTCATATGATCTCTTATGCTAAAGTAACAATTCATTCACAGTTTCGAGTATGAATCATAAACTTCATTGAAAACTAACAAACTATAATCTCAGTCATTGAAGCAATTGCAATTTATCATAACATCGGAAAGAGTCAATATAAGAGCTTTTCAGCAAGTCCACATACTCAACTATCATTTAGTCTTCCACAATTGCAAACACTCACGCAATATTAGTGGGTATGAAGTTTCAATCGGACACAGAGAAAGATAGGGGCTAATAGTTTTGCCTCCCAATTTTTTACCTCAAGGGTAATGTCAACAATAATAGCTCATGAAAACTCACATCCAATTAGCTATATATATCACGATCCTTCCAACACATTGCGCTTGCCAAAGGATAAAATGTAAAAAGGAAAGGTGAAGATCACCATGACTCTTATATGAAGTATAAGACAAGAATAAAAGATAGGCCCTTCGCAGGGGGAAGCAGAGGTTGTCATGTGCTTTTATGGTTGGATGCACGAAATCTTAATGCAAAAGAACGTCACTTTATATTGCCACTTGTGATATGGACCTTTATTATGCAGTCCGTCGCTTTTATTTCTTCCACATCACAATATCGTATAAAGCTTATTTTCTCCGCACTAATAAATCATAGATATTTAGAAAGCAATTTTTATTGCTTGCAACGATGACAACTTACTTGAAGGATCTTACTCAATCCATAGGTAGATATGGTGGACTCTCATGTCAAAACTAGGTTTAAGGATATTTGGAAGCACAAGTAGTATTTCTACTTGGTGCAAAGAATTTGGCTAGCATGGGAGGGAAAGGCAAGCTCAACATGTTGGATGATCCATGACAATATAATTTAACTCAGATGTAAGAAAACATAACCCATTACGTTGTCTTCCTTGTCCAACGTCAACTCTTTAGCATGTCATATTTTAATGAGTGCTCACAATCATAAAAGATGTCCAAGATAGTATATTTATATGTGAAAACCTCTCTTTCTTTATTACTTCCTATTAATTGCAATGATGACCAAAACTATGTTTGTCAACTCTCAACAACTTTTATTCATCATACTCTTTATATGTGAAGTCATTACTCTCCATAAGATCCATATGGTCTCTTTATATATTTTTATTTTTCTCCTTTATTTTATTCCCTCAAGAACATAGCAAGATAATCAAGCCCTTGACTCAACACTAATCTTTATTATATATGACTCACGGACTTGATTACATAGAAGGATCATAAAGCAAAACTAAAAACTGGATCATGCTAGAGCTTTATGCTACTAGATCAAGATATTACCAAAAGGATCGAACCAAAAAAATGATAAAGATAAAAGTGTGATGGTGATACGATACCGGGGCACTCCCCCAAGCTTGGCAGATGCCAATGGGAGTGCCCATACCCATGTGTTTATGTCTCGTTCCTCAGAGGTGGTGATGATGGAGTTGTTGATGATGTAGGCTTGTCGTCCATCTTCCAAGGCATAGGATCACCATCATAGAAGGATGATCGAGTCTCCGGGATCCTCAAATCTGCAGCCAAACTCATCCTCTTGAATCTATATTCATACTCATAGTTTTGGTTTTGCGGGTCATAGATCTGAGCTTGGAGGTGCTCGATTTTCTCGTGAAGCTTGAAGATGGCCTCCCCAATGTTCTTGTCATCTAGCTTGTGGTTGTTGGTGAACTCCATGATCATTATATGATTGGAGTCAAGTCCACGTTCCACCATCTCCTGGCACATGAAAACTTGTTGCTCCATTCCCTCGAGCCTTGTCTCCATGCTTCCGGTCCTCCTTGGTCCTTCAACATCGCAGATGTGCAGCAACCCCTCATGCATCTCAATGGTTTGAGGGTGTTGTAGCACCTCCACAAGGTAGGGGTTGATGACTTTCTCGAAGAACTTGTCCTTGGGGGCACTTGAAGACGCCATGGCGATCTAGATCTGTCAGAAAAATAGCTCGAAATAAAGACAGGATATTTGCGTGATACGGTGGTCAAAACCTTCAGGAGATTATATAATGAATTTTTACTGACCAAAAGAAGTATCGTGCAAGAACACGGAGTCAGGAGAGCACACGAGGTGCCCACGAGGCAGGGGCGCGCGCCCAGGGGGTAGGGCATGCCCTCCACCCTCGTGGAAGCCTTGTGTCCTTTCCGGACTGCTTCTTATTTTCCTATTTTCTTAAATATTCCAAAATAGAGAAAAATTTCCATTAGAATTGTTTTGGAGTCGGTTTACTTACCGTACCACGTACCTATTCCTTTTCGGAGTCTGAAACGTTCTGGAAAGTGTCCCTTATGTATTCCTCTGGGGTTACGGTTTCAATAACATTAGTTTCAACATTTATGGGATTACCTGAGATATAATGTTTGATTCTTTAACCGTTCACCACCCTCGGATTTGTGCCTTTGAAGTTGTTGATTTTTATGGCTCTGGAATGATAGACCTCCTCGATGGCGTAAGGACCTTCCCATTTAGAGAGGAGTTTGCCTGCAAAAAATCTTAAATGAGATTTGTATAGCAATACATAATCACCTACATTAAACTCACGCTTTTGTGTCCTTTTATCATGCCATCTTTTAACTTTTTCTTTAAACAGTTTGGCATTCTCAAGCCTAGGTTCTCCATTCATCAAGTGAGCTAATGTCAAAAATCCTCTTCTCACCGGCAAGTTTGAAGTCATAGTTGAGCTCTTTAATGGCCCAATAAGCCTTATGTTCTAGTTCAAGAGGTAAGTGACAAGCTTTACCATAAACCATTTTATACGGAGACAAACCCATAGGATTTTTATATGCAGTTCTATAAGCCCATAATGCATCATCAAATTTCTTGGACCAATTCTTCCTAGATCTATTAACAGTCTTTTGCAAAATTAACTTAAGCTCTCTATTACTCAATTCTACTTGACCACAAGACTGTGGATGATAAGGAGATGCAATTCTATGATTAACACCATACTTAGCAAGCATTCTACAGAAAGCACCATGAATAAAATGTGAACCACCATCAGTCATTAAATATCTAGGGACTCCAAACCTCGGAAAAATAACTTCTTTAAGCATCTTAATAGAGGTGTTATGATCAGCACTACTAGTTTGAATAGCTTCTACCCCCTTAGTAACATAATCAAGAGCAACTAAAATATGTGTGTACCCATTAGAGGAAGGAAACGGTCCCATATAATCAAAGCCCCAAACATCAAATGGTTCAATAACAAGTGAATAATTCATAGGCATTTCTTGACATCTACTAATATTACCAATTCTTTGACATTCATCACAAGACAAAACAAACTTACGGGTATCCTTGAAGAGAGTAGGGCAATAAAAACCGGATTGCAATACCTTATGTGCAGTTCTATCTCTAGCATGGTGTCCTCCATAAGCCTCGGAGTGACACTTGCGTAGGATCTGTTCCTGTTCATGCTCAGGTACACAATGTCTAATAGCACCGTCTACACCTTTACAAAGATGTGGGTCATCCCAAAAGTAATGTCTTAAATCATAGAAGAACTTTTTCTTTTGCTGGTATGTGAAACTAGGTGGTATAAATTAAGCAACAATGTGATTAGCATAATTAGCATAACATGGAGCAGTACGAGAAGCATTTATGACAGCTAATTGTTCATCAGGGAAGCTATCATCAATAGGTAGTGGGTCATCAAGAACATTCTCTAACCTAGACAAGTTGTCTGTAACAGGGTTCTCAGCCCCCATTCTATCAATAATATGCAAATCAAATTCTTGAAGCAAGAGAACCCATCTAATAAGTCTAGGTTTAGCATCTTTCTTTTCCATAAGATATTTAATAGAGGCATGATCAGTGTGAACAGTTACTTTAGAATCAACAATATAAGGTCTAAATTTATCACAAGCAAATACAACTGCTAGAAATTCTTTTTCAGTAGTAGCATAATTTCTCTGGGCACTGTCTAGAGTTTTACTAGCATATTGAATAACATTTAATTTCTTATCAACTCTTTGTCCTAGAATAGCCCCTACAGCATAATCACTAGCATCACACATAATTTCAAATGGTAAATTCCAATCAGGAGGATGAACAATAGGTGCAGAAATCAAAGCTTTCTTAAGTATTTCAAATGCTTCTACACAATCATCATCGAAGACAAAAGGAACAACTTTTTGTAAAAGATTAATCGGAGACTGAGAAATTTTAGAAAAGTCCTTAATGAACCTCCTATAAAAACCGACATGACCAAGGAAACTTCTTATACCTTTAATGTCCTTAGAACACGGCATATTTTAAATAGCATCAACTTTAGCTTTATCAACTTCAATACCTCTTTCAGAAATTTTATGCCCCAAGACAATACCTTCATTAACCATAAAGTGGCACTTCTCGCAATTCAAAACAAGATTAGTTTCTTCACATCTCTACAAAACTCAATCAAGGTTGCTTAAGCAATCATCAAAAGAAGTCCCATAAACGGAGAAATCATCCATGGATACCTCAACAATCTTTTCACAAAAGTCAGAGAATATAGCAGCCATGCATCTTTGAAAGGTAGCAGGTGCATTACATAAACCAAAAGGCATACGTCTATAAGCAAAGGTGCCGAAAGGGCAAGTAAAAGTTGTCTTTTCTTGATCCTCTTTTGACACAGGTATTTGAGAGAAACCAGAATAACCATCTAGAAAGCAAAAGTGTGTATGTTTGGATAGCCTTTCTATCATTTGATCAATAAAAGGTAAAGGGTAATGATCCTTTTTAGTAGCTTTATTTAATTTGCGGAAATCAATTACCATTCTATAACCTGTAACAATTCTTTGTGGGATCAATTCATCTTTATCATTAGGAACAATAGTAATACCACCCTTCTTAGGGACACAATGGACAGGACTTACCCATTGACTATCAGCAACGGGATAAATTATACCTGCCTCCAGAAGCTTTAGTATTTCTTTTCCTACCAGTTCTTTCATCTTAGGATTTAACCGTCGTTGGTGATCAACAACCTGTTTAGCATCTTCCTTCAATTTTATTTTATGCTGGCATAGAGTGGGACTAATGCCCTTAAGATCATCAAGAGTATATCCAATAGCAGCATGGTGCTTCTTCGGAGTTTTCAATAATTTCTTTTCTTCATGCTCTGAAAGGTTAGCACTAATAATAATAGGATATATCTTCTTTTCATCAAGATAAGCATAGTTAAGAGTATCCGGTAAAGGTTTAAGCTCAAACACGGGATCACCCTTGGGTGGAGGAGGATCCCCTAAGATTTCAATAGGCAAGTTGTGCTTCAAAATAGGTCCTTGTTTAAAGAATACTTCATCTATTTCCCTTCTTTCATTCATAAACATATCAAAATGGTAGATACCCAAGGATGTCATTGTACGGCAGACGGATGTGGGCGACGTTGAAGTCAATGAGCTCGGTGTGGTAGTTATCACGTTGGTCGAAGGTGACAGGGAGGCGGACCTGCCCTATCGGGGTGGTGGAGCCGTCAGTCACTCTTGAGAAAGGCTTGGTAGGCTGCAGGTGGTTGTATGGCACTTGAAGGTTGTCGAACGTCTCGACGGACAGGACATTGAGCCCCGCGCCACCATCGATGAGGGTCTTGGTGACTTGGACGTTGCTGATGGCGGGTGAACAGAGCATCAGGAGGACGCCGGCAGTTGCCGTGCACTTGAGCTGGTCCGCTGAGCTGAAGGTGATGGCGTACTTGGACCACCTGAGCGTGCGCGTGGCCTTGAGCCTGGGGAGGGCCGTGTTCACCTCGTGAGCAAACTACTTGAAGGTGCGATGGGAAGCTGGGGCCTGAGCACCGCCCAGGATGCAGGCTATAGCGCGCGGCTCCTAGAAGCCCCCATCCCTCTCGTCCTAATGGTGGTCGTCGTTCCTTCTTGGTGGTGGCGGTAGCGGAGGGAGACCAGGATTGCCCTGAGGACGGTCCTCGCGAGGCTGGTCCCTCCAGGCGCCCTCACGAGGTTGTTCCTGCCAGTGGTCCTCACGAGGCCGGTCGCGCCACTCCTGGCGAGGGCCGCGGTCGTCCCAACGTCCTCAACTTCGTCCTCCTCCTCGGTCGTAGCTCCGGTTGTTGTGCTCGGGGCGTCGACCGAAGCATCCATCTTGGATGGCCCTGAGCGCTTGACAATCATTAGTGTTGTGGCTATATATGTACATTGTGGAACAGGGTCGGGCCCATAATTTTGAGGGGCTCCAAAATTTTTATGTAGGCCTAGTATTTCCAAAAAAGAAAAATCCAGATCGAGGCCACACTAGGCCGCTAGGCGCTGGAACTGGGCCTGAGTTGAGGCCATGAAGCGCTGGTGCCCGGTGCTCCATCGAAACTACTCGATCGTCCAGAAAGGAAAAACGAGATCGCTATGCCTAAGCTACAGCCTACAGCAGTCGACCGGGAATCGGGATCGTCTCGATTGCGAAACCATAACTGCACGCTATAGTCGCGTCGGCGACCGGGCGACTCTACTGGAAACGGGATCTGGGGATGATCGTCTCGTCGCCTTCACGTCATCGGATCGATCGGATCAGGCTGCTGCCGTTGTTGTCTTCTGTTCCTGGCTTCCTCTCACAAATTTCATACTTGTCGCCTCGTTGCCTCGTCGGATTGAGCCATGACCAACTTCAGCCTCCAGGTGCTTAGTGAGTCCTTCTTTTCAATTTTCTTTTTGATTAACCTCAGTTCCTACTCCTAATTCCTAATTTCGTAATTATCTTTTGGCAAGGATCGTTACTTCGTGTCTTCGTTAGAGATCACACACACATTGTAGCAATTCAACCGGACAGGATCCAAAACTAGATGAGTTACACGGTTCGTCTAATTGCCAAACATTGACGTATGATCTTCAATTGATATATGCTACTGTATAACTTTGATTGCATTTTATTCACCTTTTGTGTGCTATGTTTCAGTAATACATATTTGAGTCGTCATGGGGAAACATCAATCTGGTTCCTCTAAGCACAAGAGAAAATAAAGAGAACATAATTTGAGAGTGAAGTGTTGGAGAAGATTCATTACAAGGATATCATTGAAGATTTCATTTCAAAGACTACAAAAAGAATGATATTGTTCAAATAAATAGCAAATGGGGGTTGAATAGGTATGATTTTAAATTTTTTATATGTCCAATTGTTATGTAAGACATTATATTATATACATTATATTTTTTTCTTTTACAAGATATATATATACACATTGTAATTGCTCGTTAGTTTTTTAGTGAGACAGGGCCCCATTTTTAAATTTCGCACAGGGCCTCGGATTTTGCCCGCCCGACCCTATTGTGGAAGGCGCAGAACGGATGGCTGCTCTTGGACGACTCGGGGTGGTCCCGGCCACGCTTCGTGTCTAGCTCCGCCGCGAGCACGGCTACTCCCTTGCACTTCACGTCCTTGGCCTTGGCTTTCTTCTCTTCTAGGTCGGCATCAGGGAACTCGAGGAGGGAGAGGCGCCCTTCCTAAGCTCTTGAGCGCTTGGTCACCATGTTGAACATCTCCAGAGCTGTGCATATCTCCTCGTGGATGGCGAGCTCCTCCTTCATCTTGATGTCACGGATGCCATCGGAAAACACTGAGATGATGGCCTCATCTGTCACCTTGGGGATCTTGAGGCGAACGATGTTGAAGCGCTAGATGTACTTCTGCAGGGTCTCTCCCGGCTGCTGCTGGATGCGCGCAGGTCACCTGCGGCCGGAGGGCGGTCGCGAGTGCCCTGGAAGTTGGCGATGAAGCGGTCACGCATCTCGCCCCAGGAAGAGATTGACCCTGGGGGCAAGTTCAGGAGCCACGAGCGAGCACCGTACTTGAGAGCCATGGGGAACTAGTTCGCCATGACTTTCTCGTCGCCGTTGGCCGCCTCGATGCTCAGCTCATAGAGCTGCAAGAACTCTGCATGGTTGGGGGTGCCGTCATAGTGAGGAGGCAGGTCTAGCTTGAACTTGCCTGGTGAGACAACGCTATGGAGCTCCGGAGTGAAGGCACGACAGCCCGCTGTGGCCACCGGGGCTCTTTGTAGAGGCGGGGCCTGCTCTTGATGCCTGCGCACTGCCATCGCAGGCGGCACGCGGTCTTGACGTGGTGGTGCAGGGAGCGCATGAGTGTTTTCTTGCAGTCGAGGGACCTCCTGGCAGCTTCCTTCTTCGTGCGCAG
The DNA here is from genome assembly GCF_003073215.2 of Triticum urartu. Classification (NCBI taxonomy): domain Eukaryota; kingdom Viridiplantae; phylum Streptophyta; class Magnoliopsida; order Poales; family Poaceae; genus Triticum; species Triticum urartu. The sequence continues at coordinate 445,489,321 of NC_053022.1, read as the reverse complement.
GCACACGGCGTGGCGGATCACGCCATGGGACCACGCGTCTTGGGGCGAGGACACCATCTTGATGTGGAGGATGCGGGGCGCTCCGTGAGCCGTGTGTATCGGTGCGAGGGCACCATCTTGATGCGGAGACGGCGGAGGCGCTCCGTGAGCTACATCGCCCGCAGCTGGAGGTGGGCGAGGCAACAAGAGGGATGGTGTAGGAGAGCCCCCAGCGGCGCTGACGAGCTCGGCGATGCGGTCAAGCTAGTCTTCTTAGAGGTCATCGACCGGGCGGTAACGTGGGAGCTCGCGTGCCATGAGCAGCGCGGCCTGCGCATCCGCGGGCGCATGATGAGCGTGGGACGACGAGCTCGCTGGAGTCAGCGACGGGGTGGCAGTGCGGCCGTCCCGCCGCACAGAGGGGTGTAGCAATGACGCTTTCTGCTCATTCACTGTCGGGCCGGTGGCGGCGTTGGCAGCGGGTGATGGAGAACGGCGGGGAGGTCCGCCAACGGGCGCTGTCTAAGCGACACGGGTGGCGCGGCGCTCGGCACGGGCTTAGCGAGCATCTGACATGGACGTAATGGAGCTGCGGAACATGGATCGACGAAGGGAAAGCTTCAGCGTACCCCTACCTGGCGCGCCAAATGTCGGATTTAGGGTTCCAGCAAAACCCTTAAGGTTCGAACTCTGGGGTGTGCACGAAGATCTCTCCCTCTCCCTAGCTCGCTCGCTCACCATGATCTCAAAGCTCAGCTCGTCGAACTCGAAGAACAAGGGACACAAGAGTTTATACTGGTTCGGGCCACCGATGTGGTGTAATACCCTACTCAAGTGTTGTGTGGTGGATTGCCTTGTAGGCTCAGGATGAACAAGTACAAAGGAAGAACTACCTCCTGAGGAGAGGTGTCCTTGAGCTCGGTGAGCTTGTGTGGTTGAGGATGACCTGAATGATCCGTCCCTCCTATGGTGGTGGCTAGTCCTATTTATACAGGCCCTGGTCCTCTTCCCAAATATTAGGCGGGAAGGGATCCCACAACGGCCAATTCGAAGGGGGGCAGCTAGTACAAGCTATCCTGACAAAATGTGGTCTTCGCCTACCAAAGGCTTTGGTGGTGATGCCCTCGTGGGCTCCGTGATGACCTCCGTCCTACCGTCCTACCGGTCTTGGTCTGGTTGCGCCGATATGGAAACCTTTGCCTGATGCCTCGGGACACCTCGCATGTGCCTGCTCCTTTAGCACCAAAGAGGAAACTGGTGCTCTGCGCCCGCTGGCACCCGTCTGGCCTTGGTCGTCATGGCTAGCATCACGGGAACCTCACGAGGTGCCCCTCACCTTGATCTCTCTGCTCCTCGCGAGCCAGCCTAGTGAGGCTGCCCCCAAGGAGGTGTTGTGGCGTCCGCCTCGCTAGGCTTGGCCCCTCACGGGGGTCTTGATTGTTTGCTGGTAAATATGGGCCATACCAGGCTGCTAGAGGAGCCACGCCGTGGGCCACAGGCAGGCAAGCCTGGGGACCCCCATTCCCAGAACACCGACAACGGAGGGCTCCACCCATGAAGGGTCCATGAAGAAGCAACCTTGTCTATCCCACCATGGCCATTGCCCACGAAGGACTTGCCTCACTTGGGTAGATCTTCATGAAGTAGGCGATCTCCTTGCCCTTACAAACTCCTTGGTTCCACTCCACAATCTTGACAGAGGCTCCCAAGTGACACCTAACCAATCTAGGAGACACCACTCTCCAAAAGGTAATAGATGGTGTGTTGATGATTAACTCCTTGCTCTTGTGCTTCAAATGATAGTCTCCCCAACACTCAACTCTCTCACACAGATTTGGATTTGGTGGAAAGATGATTTGAGTGGAAAGCAACTTGGGGAAGGATAGAGATCAAGATTCTTGTGGTTGGATTGGAATATCTTGGTCTCAACACATGAGTAGGTGGCTCTCTCAGAAAATGAGTAGTGGAAGTGTAGGAACGTCCTGAATGCTCTCTCCACAAATGGAGGATGGGTGGAGGGGTATATACAGCCTCCACACAAAATCTAGCCGTTACACACAATTCACCAAACTCAGTGGGACCGAATCTAGAAACTCGGTCAGACCAATATGGTTCAAAATGTGAACGTTAGAGTTTTTGGTGGGACCAATATGATCAACTCGATGGGACCGATGTGCTAGGGTTAGGGTAATACCTCAACTCGGTTTGACCGATTACACAAACTCGATGAGACCGATTTTGGTAATAAGAAAAACAGAGAGTTGGTCAAGCAAACTCGGTGGGGCCGATTGAATATCTCGGTGAGACTGAGATAATTGCAATAGGCAAGAGAGAATTTGCAAGCCCATCTCGGTGAGACTGAGATCCCATCAGTGAGACCGAATTGATTAGGGTTTTTGGTAGTGACTATGTCAAGTGAACTCGGTGGCGCCGAATAGATCAAATCGGTGGGGCCGAGTTTGACTTTAGGTTTGGGACATATGTGGAAATGAGAAAGTGGTTGAGGGCTTTGGAGCATATCACTAAGCACTTTGAGCAAGCAAGCCATTAAGCAACACCTCATCGCATTTTAATAGTATTGGCTTTCCTATGGACTCAATGTGATCTTGGATCACTAAAATGAAAATGTAGAGTCTTGAGCTTTTGCCAATACTTATCGTTAGCTTCTTGAAGGGGTTCCACATCCTATTGTCCATGCCACGCCTTTGTTGAACTTTCTGAAATATACTAGATAAAAGTATTAGTCCAACAAGAGATATGTTGACATTAATTACCAAAATCACCTAGGGAGCACTTGTGCTTTCAGGAAGGGATGATGCAGCACAACTATGGCAGGTATTTCCCTCAGTGATGAGACCAAGGTTATTGAACCAGTAGGAGAACCACGCAACACCACGTAAACATTTCCTGCACACAAAAAACAAATACTTGCAACCCGACGTAAGAGAGGGGTTGCCAATCCCTCACGGGTAAAATGATAGGTAAAATTGTAGTAGATTGGATAAATAGATCTCATAGGAACGCGAGATAAAATAAATAAATAAAAATTACATCAAGGTATTTTTGGGTTTTTGGATTAATAGATCTGAAAATAAAAGCAAATAAAAATATATTGTGAAGGAAAATATAATAAATAAGAGACCCGGGGGCCATAGATTTCACTAGTGGCTTCTCTCGAGAAAAATAACAATAGTGGGTAAACAAATTACTGTTGGGCAATTGATAAAACTTCAAATAATCATGATGATATCCTGGCAATAATCATTATATAGGCATCACGTCCAAGACTAGTAGACCGACTCCTGCCTGCATCTACTACTATTACTCCACACATCGACCGCTATCCAACATGCATCTAGTGTATTAAGTTCATGGAGAAACGGAGTAATGCAATAAGAACAATGACATGATGTAGACAAGATCTATTTATGTAGAAATAGACCCCATCTTGTTATGCCGAATAGCAACGATATATACGTGTCGGTTCCCCTTCTGTCACTGGGATCAAGCACCGTCAGATCGAACCCATCACAAAGCACCTCTTCCCATGGCAAGAAAAAGTGATCTAGTCGGCCTAACTAAACCAAAGATTCGAAGAAGAAATACGAGGCTATAAGTAATCATGCATATAAGAGATCAAAAGACTCAAATAACTTTCATGGATAAAAACGTAGATATGATCATAAACTCAAAGTTCATCGGATCCTAACAAACACACCGCAAAAAGAGTTACATCAAATAGATCTCCAAGAGACCACTGTATTGAGAATAAAGAGAGAGAGAGAGAGAGAGAGGAAGCCATCTAGCTACTAACCATGGACCCGAAGGTCTACAAAAGACTACTCACGCATCATCGAAGAGGCACCAATGAGGATGATGAACCCCTCTGTGATGGTGTTTAGATTGGATCTGGTGTTTCTGGAACTTGTGGCAGCTGGAATTGATTTTTGTTGACTCCCCTAGGGTTTATGGAATATTGGGGTATTTATAGAGCAAAGAGGTGGTGCGGGAGGCCACCGAGGTGGGAACAACCCACCTGGACGCGCCCTATTGGGTTGTGCCCCCCTCGGGGCACCCCCTAGGTGCTTCTCCGGCCCATTGGGTGTCTTCTGGTTCATAAAACTTCCACAAAAAGTTTCGCTGCATTTGGACTCCGTTTGATATTGATTTTCTGAGATGTAAAAAAACAAGCAAAAAACAACAACTGGCACTGGGCACTATGTCAATAGGTCAGTCCCAAAGAATGATATAAAATGATTGTTAAACATCCAAGAATGATAATATAACAGCATGGAATGATAAGAAATTATAGACACATTGGAGACGTATCATTAATGCATATAAAACATCCAAAACATATAATATAATAGCATGGAACAATAAAAAATTATAGATACATTGTGGACGTATCAAGATGATAGACGACGCTTCTCCTTTTTCAGGATACCTGTCGTATGCGGTATGCCTAGCCCAACCACCAAGGAATTTACGTAATGCACGCACTTTTTTATTCCGTTTGTGTATTAGGGTATGCCCGAGCACCGGTTTCTCCCACACCTCCTTGACCATGTCATGGAAACCATCCCAATGCAACCAACCAAGTTTGAACTTGAACTTGCGTCTATGTTGTGGTCGTGGCAAACCAGTAGTTAGGAGGATGGGTGTGTGGTCTGATATAGCCTCGATACGAGGTAGAGCACGAACATAAACCATAGGGAATTTGGATTCCCAGTCGGTATCCATTAAAACGTGATCTAGTTTCTTGTATGTCGGCTTCGGAAGATTGTCCGCCCAAGTGAACTATCTTCTGATCATGTAAACCTTTCATAGATCTCGACTGCCAATGACATCATTGAAAAGGAAAGGTAAATGATTATCAAACCTCCCACGGCTTTTCTTATTTGCTAATCATAGAAAATTGAAATCCTCAACTATAAGAATGGGGTAGGGATTACCTTTCGCCATATTAACCAATTCATGGAGAAATCAGCCTTGAACTCATCTTGGGTTGTCCCATACACGACAACAAGGGGCCATGTAAAGTTGTCGGCTTTGTTGTGAAGATGGAGTTTAACATGAAACACACCATCTGAACTAGCCCAAACATCCATAGTCCCTGTATTTACGCAAAGTAAAATGCCCCTGGAACGACCTCTAGGCGGTCGTGAAATCCAAGTAAAGTCTACCCCACCAGAAAGACGATTAAGTAGACTTAATGAGAAATCACGTCTCCTCGTTTCAGAGATAGCCAAAAAGTATAAATTATATTCCCTATTACATTTCACAATGAATAGATTTTTAGCCAAGTCACCAAGACCTCTGCTATTAAATAACATGCCATTCATGAGGAAATAGATTAAGAAAATTTCGCCCTCTTATGGGACTTGCTACCTTTTTTCGAATGGGCGGGCTTTGATTTACATCCAGAGGCTGTAAGCTCAATCAATGAACTAAGCCCGGGTTCATCTAGGCCCACGTCCGAATCCACTGCTACTAAATGAGAGAGCAGTTGACCATCTGATGTGGCATGCAGCTCCTCCTCATCTATATAGGAGGCAAAAGACTTGCTAAAAACATGTGGAGTAACTATGAATCGGTCGTATTCAAAATGTTTCAAAGCATTTGATGGAACAGAAATACCCTTCTCATTCTTTCCTAAACTAACCACATTATTCAACTTAGAAACAACAGTTGTGGTGGAAAAATCTAAAAAGAATTTGGGTGACGACGTAATACCTTGGTTGTGACAGCCTGGTTTTTGCCTTCTCTCTTTTTCCGGGCTTTCTACCGCTTTTCCTTTGGATTTGGAGTTTTGAATCAATTCAAATGGACTTGAACACTTGGGTCCACCCTTGATTTTCACCCAAGTGACCTTTCCACCTCTAACTCATCTTTTCCTTCTCTGATAAACTCCACAAAAGCCCAAGGAATATTTTTCATAAAGGAAAAATATTCATTTTCTACCCTGAAAATCATTTCAGAGAAGTACGCTTCAAAGCAACCCTCATTTTATTTGCCCACAAAAATCTGAGAAAATTCCCAAATATTCTTTGAACCCTAGTGCACCTTCCTGAGCAAAAATATTGCATAACTTTTGTAATATCTTTTCTACAGAAAATCACTTCTGTTCTGGACAAAACGATCACTTTCTACAGCAAGTACTATATTCCTTAATCCAATGAGGCTGGTTTTTCTTGAGCCTCATTACCCTCCTAAGAAACTACTAACCACCAAAAATCAACATGGGGTAAATATTATTATGCACCCAACTCAGCTGCATTGCTATGCAAGAATCTGAAAAACTTGAGGTATGCTCTTAAAAATGGAGTAAAAACATCTCTCGTTTCAATTTGTGTATTGACAATTCAAACTGGGCACTTCTCGAACTGGATAATATAGAAGATAAGAGGGCGTTAACAATACCTGAAGCAAACTTCAGGGGAATTCTTAAGGATTATTTGATCACCCTCCTCGGCTATAAACAAGAATATTGGAAGAAGAGGTACACAGTTCGTTGGTTCAAATGTGGGGGTGATAACACCAAATTTTTCCACTCGGCAGCGTCGGAGAGATATCGCAAAAATTCCATCGCCTCTCTCAAACTTCAGGATGGTACTATTGTTTCTGACCATGCAGGTAAAGCAAAGGAGCTCTGTGAAACGTACAAGGAAAGACTGGGCAGAAAGACACCTTATTAAATGAAATTTGATCTGGCGAGGATTATTAAGAAAGTTGAGGGCTTGGATGAACTGACTAAACCCTTCAAGCAGGAGGAGATAGACAAGGTGGTGCAGGAGATGCCTTTGGACAGTGCACCAGGCCCCGATGGGTTCAATGGTTACTTCATCAAAACTTGCTGGCATATTGTCAAAGAGGATTTTTACAGTCTTTGCAAGGATTTCTATGATGGCACTTTAGATCTCCAAAGTCTCAACTCAGGTTATATCACACTCATCCCGAAGATCCAGTCACCTGAAACTGCTAATGATTACAGGCCAATCACCTTGCTCAAGTGTTGTCTCAAGCTTACAACTAAGTTGCTAGCTAATCGTCTACAAAAAATTGTTCTTAAGGTTATCCATCGCAACTAGTATGGTTTTCTCAAAGAGAGGTCAATCCAAGACTGCTTAGCTTGGGCCTTTGAGTACATCCATCAGTGCCACGCCTCTGGGAGTGAATGTTGTATTCTGAAGTTGGACTTTGCAAAGGCTTTCGACATGATTCAGCATGAACCAATGATTGAGATCATGCGCAGTATGGGTTTCGATGATAAGTGGTTGGGCTGGATCAATTGCATTTTCTCCTATGGTTGTTCTTCGGTGCTTGTCAACGGCACCCCGGGGAAGCAGTTCTAGTGTCTTTGCGGTGTTCGTCAGGGTGATCCTCTATCACGACTGATTTTCGTTCTCGTAGCGGATCTGCTGCAGTCGGCGATCAATGACGCCTGCAACTCCGGGTTGATCCAACTACCTATACCAACGCCAAATAATGACTACCCTGTAATCCAGTACGTTGACGATACGATCGTTGTGTTCCCCGCTTGCCCCATGCAGGCTCAAGTGTTGAGGAATATTTTGATGGATTACACAACATCTGTGGGTCTCAAGATCAACTTTCACAAGTCCACTTTGGTACCTATCAACCTAGATCGGATGAATGCCACGGTGTTGGCGGCAGTCTGTGGTTGCTCCATCGGCCAGATGTCGTTCACGTATCTTGGTTTACCCATGGGCACCACGCGCCCGTCTGTAAATGATTTGATGCCATTGGTCACGTCAGTGCAGAGGAGGGTTTCGGCTGTTGCGTCCTTGTTGGATTATGGCTCCAAGCTAACGTTACTAAATTCTGTGGTGACCTCTCTAGCCATATATTCCATGTGCTCGATCAAGATAAACCCTAAAATCATTAAACACCTTGATAAACTGTGTAGGTCTTGTCTCTGGGTGAGGAAATCAGATGATGGAAACAAAAGTAGCTCTCTGGCAGCATGGGGGATGGTGTGTAGACCAAAGAACAATGGAGGCCTAGGAGTCATTGATATCAAAATCCAAAATCAAGGGCTTCTGCTAAAACATCTCCACAAGTTCTATAACAAGCTTGATGTCCCCTGGGTAAACTTGATCTGGAATGCTTATTATACAGGCAGGGTACCTCATGCGACGGAGCCCTGTGGATCATTTTGGTGGAGGGATATCATGCAGCTCTCGGATATCTACCGAGGGATCACCAAGGCGGAGGTGGCTGCGGGTGACACGATCCTCTTTTGGAAGGACAAATGAAAAAATGAGGTTTTTCAGGATCGGTTCCCAAGAGCCTTCTCGTTTGCCACAGATCTAGACATATTGGTGCGCCAGCTGCTCTCTTCTCAACGTTTGAGTGAGGTGTTTTACCTTCCATTATCGCAAGAGGCGCGCCAAGAGGTGGCTGGTTTGCAGGCGGATACTATGGAGGTATCCATCACCGAGGACAAGGATATTTGGTCTTGTGTCTGGGGGGGAGTTTTTCATTCCACGCAATACTATGCTTATTGCTTCAGTCAAGTTCAGGTTGATGACGCCTTCAGGTGGATTGGAAATCCAAATGCACCATGCAGTGGAAGGTTTTCCTATGGCTGCTAATGTCTGACAGATTGAACACTAGAAATATGCTCAAGAGAAGACATTACAGAATCCAAAATGATGATTATACGTGTCTGCTCTGCTGTAACCCCCCGGAGGAAGACATTACACACCTCTTTTTTACTTGTCCCTTCAGTCAGAGATGTTGGAATGCTCTGGGGATACAATGTCCAAGTGATCCATGCAGGTTGAGGAAACTGCATGAAGCCAGGGCTAGATGGGCTTGACCAATGTTCCTCGAAGTCTTTGTGGTGGCAGCTTGGGGGATCTAGAAGGAGAGAAATGAAAAGCACTTCCGTGGGATCCAGCCCTCTTTTGGATCCTGGAGGGACAGATTCAAATGGGACTTTGCCATGCTAGTTCATAGAGCAAAGCAGGAGTATAGCCCCTACATTTTACCACTTGATGATTCTCTATAAAGATCCTTGTAAATTTTTCTTGTAATAGTTTAGTCTCTATAACCCCTCCCCCCTCTCCTCCAATGTAATCTATAACTCTCTAAACTTTCTAACCCCCCTCGCTTTTAACATATTAATATAAAAGGCAGTGAGGGAACCTCATTGTCATCAGTTCTAAAAAAAATCAGCCCTAAACCCTCTCTAGTTTGACCACAGTCAAGCTCACAAGTTTCTGTCCAGAAACTTGCCAGGAAGAGAGCCACTCCCATAGTGCACCTGTGACCAAGCCAACTATGCAAAACGACCAAAACCACTAAGGACTAGCTGCTAGACATGGTGTTTGCGCTTAGCTCAGCCTAATGCCAAAGTTCACATGGTGACCACGTTCGTCCAAGGGGGTAGGCATGCGGTCGACGCGCTCTGCATTGTGCTAGCGCCTCTGTTGCGCGCGTGCTCGCTGCCCTGACCGTCATACCTTGCCAAACTGCGCCCCCATCTTCGTTTGAACCTCCATAACTGCACCCTGGCGCTCGCCGACGCTAGAGCTCGCCGCAGCGATCATGGGCATGGCGCGGCCAAGGCAATAGTGCGCCCGTGCCCCTGTGCTCGTCGCCGCTCGTCTACCGCCTCCGCATGATCCCCGGCGTCTTCCCCCTCTCTCACTGACGCCATTCATCATTGGGCGACGCTCCAGAGAGCTCCAGAGATCTCTCGATCCCCGCCTCAGCCTCACCTATATATATAGTCCCTCCCGAGCTTGTTTCCCTCCTCACTCACCACCACCATATCACCACAACCCCGTAGGAAGCCACAACCCGGCTGGGCACGCCTCTGGCTATCGCCCCCGTCCCGAGCTCGCCGGCGATCCCCGTCCTAGGCTCCCCCCTCTCCAAAGCTGCTCATGCTCCCCCGACTCGTCAGGCGTGTTCGTGGTGGTCCACTGGTGTGAGCTGGTGCCGTTGGAGCGGCTGAACCGGCCTTGCCTCGATGGAATCGCCAACTCCGACGAGCCCCACCTGCTGCCACCGCTGGAGAGCTCAGTTCTGACCCTGTCCGGTCACCTCTAGCTACGCTACGGGTATGGGCAGGTGCGTCTCAACCTCCTCTCCAATCCTATGCCTTTGGATCGGGCCAAGGAGCACTCCTCGCCGCTGTGTGCTCCAGCGGAGCCTCGCCGTGCTCTGTCTCTCTCCCCCTCCCCCTTAGACCTAACCAGCAGGGCCCGCTGACAGCCATTTAGGCCGCGCCAAAAGCGGTATGAGTGGTGGCGCCCGGGAATTTTACGCCTTCGACGTCACCCCCGCTGGATTTTCTTTTTAATTCAAAATTAGTTTAAATTTTACCAGAACTTTGACTAGCTCTAACTCTTATTCTACAAGTCCAAATGAGTTGATTCTTTTTGCATTCTGTTCTTACTGGAAAACACTAGCAGCACACCCAAGATGGGATTTTTCCTTGCTGCCTAGAATTTCTAGTGATTTTCAGAAGTGTTCTTGATATTTTCTTTTTGTCATTTGAATTATTTTCAGAAGGTGAAGCTTGTCTTGAAGGCATCCAAGAGGAGTGTGAAGCTCCTCTGCACTAAGGCAAGCCACAACAACATTATCATGGTGTCTTTGCAATATTCATGATTTTCTACTTGAATATATATA